>NC_133769.1:73579545-73624481 GCF_003597395.2 Chelonoidis abingdonii | reverse complement strand
GAGCATTGGTTGCTGATTGATCTGATACTGATTGATAAGCACTCCCACACCTCACGGCCAGCCAAACAGAGAAGAGGAATTTCTTATAAAAGATTCCCGAGGCAATACTTTATAGGAAAACGGAATCACCATGAGACTCAGGCAATAGGAGTGGCTAATGGTAGACCCAGATGAGGCTGAATAAGGAATGCTGGGATAAAAGTCCATAATACCTGGAGACCCAATAACAAACGCTGGTCGAGTGTCCAGTAACCTGATGAACCAGCGCTGCATCACCAGCGCTGGTCTCGCTACACCAGAACCAGACAAGGTTACAGCCAGCCGCTGGCAAACAGGGAAGTTGCAGCGCTGGCTGAGCTTATAAGTGTAGACACCGTGCTAAGTTTGCAGGCAGCTGTAACCCCCACCAGCGCTGCAACTTAAGGCAAGTGTACGACAAGGCCTATGCCTCCAATATAAAAGGGACACAAATTCAACTTCCACCAGAGTTTTAATTTCTTTTCAGCTTTCAACTCCTGCCTTACAAAACACACAAGAGGTCTGAAAAAGAAAACACAGTCTATTGGGCTCTTTTTGGAGCCCAAAAAAGGATTTTAATTCAGCAGCATGTTTCATTCTCGTTATATTCTTTTTATCCCCTTTCTAACATACAACACTGCACATGTCGCCAGGGCAAATGCACATTTCTTCTATAAAAAGTTTTAAATACATTAGCCATATCAATTTTTACATAAGGTGTTAACGGTTTTTTTGTCTACAGAGTTTTTTAAGTACCCTTAATCAAAGTGAACAGTCCTGGATACACAGTCATTTAAGGCTCAATGTTTTTAACATTTGCTTCTTTTGTTTTGTGCAACTTCACCTCTGCCTGTTGCTTCAGAAGGGTCACTGGTTAATTTTCTTATTACTTCACTACAGCTCTTATCTCGATTGTTACAAAAAAACAAAACACCAGCCGAAAACAAAGACTCAGAATCTCCCCCTATTCTCCTGATTTTGACTGCCCTAATTAGCAGCCATGACTTGGTCTTTATTAAAAACATTTTACATTTGGTAAGAATCAAGTTATACCTTAAGGTTAAATGCAATCCCAAAGCAAACAACACTAATTACCTGTGTCTTGAAAGGTTAGTGGCATTGAAACAAAAACAAAACCAATTTTATCTTAAACACCTACAAAACAGGAGTTTTAGGCCAGGTCCTAAACACTATTCGAGATTAAATCGATTTTAGATATGCAATTTCCAGCTATGAAATAGCGTAACTGAAAATCTGAATATCTAAAATCGATTACTCACCCGTCTTCACCCGGCGCGGGCGAAATCGATCCCCGTGCGGACTCGCTCGTGTCGAATCGGAAGTCCGGATCGTTCGAGACTGGAGTTCCGGAATCAATCTAAGCACGCTCTGGGATCGAGATATCGGCAAGAACCAGACGCGATATTTCGATCCCCAGCAAACTCGATTTTAACGCGCTCGATGCGGCGCGTAGTCTAGACGTGCCTTACAAACCAGATTGCTGGTTTAGATTCTTAGAACTTGACATATTTCAACAGACAATAGATACATCCACATTTTCTTTCCTTAAACATTCCTTACATGTTTGTTTTTACATAGCTGTAATTATAATTTGGATTATTATAGCAAGCCACCTCTTTTGGAAAAGGGCCCATTTTCCCTTTCAGAATGGCTGTAAAGAAACCAAGAATTCTCTCTCTTTAACATGTCCTTTTTAACATTTTCACAGAGTTTAATCGCTTAATTCGCTCCACCTCTGTAGAGTTAACGTTGCACCTTTCCTTAAATCATTTGTTTATCTCCAAAATGACACCTGTTATCACCTCAGATTTCACCATTTTAGGATATTGTCCAAGGATTCCTGCCTGCATCGTAGTGCTTTTCTTACTTCCTGACAACTACTGCCCTTAGGCGTTTCAACCTGTTTTTCAGTTTCTTAATCTGTTGCTTGCCTGCTTGTCTGGGCCCCGATACCTGCTTTTTCCAATGAACTGTTTGTGAGTGATATTGTGGTCATTTTCACAATTTTGAAAGAAATGTTAAAGGAAAGGGACCAGGAAGGATGGGGGCTAGTTAAGGAGCCCATTCTCCTTGCTGAATTGGTAGTAGAACATTAAAGAATCAGTTTTTGAGGCAGACAACAAAAGGGAACAGAACAGGGGGCTTTTTGTCCTTTTTACAATGAGATGGGAGTATTGTTAGGCAGACTGAAAGAAAGCATGCACAGAACAGTTATGCTAGCCTAACCGAAGTCAGGCTGACAGGGGTTTCTGGGTAGTCCCTGAGTGGAAAAATACTGAGGAGCGTACTTACAAAGAGCTGCATTCTTGTATCAGATGAATCGTGTTAAGAACAGTTTGTTTAAACAACAGATAAGGAGTCTCCCTGGTTCTGTTCTCTGTTTTCTGTCTGTTCCTAACTCCCCTACATTCCTAACTTCTGATGATTAAGATGTCATTAATCACTTAGTGCTGTAAGACATAGGAAAATGGGTATATATGAATACTAAAGGTTTCTAGTTGTTAGGAGAAGGGGGCAGGGTTGCATAAATGAATAATCTATGACACGAGGGAACTGTCTATATAAACTTACATTAGTTGTAAGGAGTATGCTGGTTCTCTCTGGAGACGGGCTGCTCTCTGTTGTTGTGTGCACCCTTCAATAAAGAGCTTTTGATCAGACCTTGCTGGTGTTGCCTGTCTCTCTGCAGTCAGACAATGAACCTCGCCATCTGGGTTCAAGTCCCCGACAGTATGAAGGGTGCTGGGATCGATCTGGGGTTTGAAGAACAGGATAAAGGGGAGCGCTCGGTCTGGTGGTGGGAGAGGAGGCTTTTAATAAAGCTTTTAACTTATCTGAATATTTGAGAGAGGCGAGTTTTGATTTTGTCCACCTACGATTTGCCTCTTCCCACCACTGCATGAAACAATTAACCTCTCCTTTAGCCAATTTAATTCTAGCTTGGCCGAGTTTGTCCTTTAAGACGTCTGCTTGGTCTTTGTTCCAAGATTTTAACAGTGGACACTGAGTTTTGGGATCCCCCTGAGTTAGCCTAGACCACTTTTCCAGAAATTTACAGGCGTCTGGACCCTTCTTACAGGAGTCCAGACCCATCCTAAAATACATAAATGAGCCGGCGTTTGTTTAGGGAACTGTCCCGACTTAGACCTCTGGTTACCCATACAGGAGGACTTCACACACCAATCGCACAAGAAGGAAATTCGGGTTCGTCAGAGCGATGCCAAGTGCAACACACAAAAGGAGCCCACAGGCTACTGCCTCAATCGCCCTTGCTTTCACACCAAGGGTTTTACCCAAAGTGTGGTGCGGCTGCGATTGTACAGATTTCACTCACTCAGACCGCGGGGACAGGAACCTCTTGATCGGCCCGATTCCCCAGACAGAGACGGCACCCAGACTCAAATACTTCACAGGAGGACGGATAGACACAGAGACAGGACAGTCCTCAGTCCGGACAAAACACAGAAATAATTACTTGACCAGATTCCTGATGTCAGATCCCGGGATCCCTACCACAGAACAGTGTGGGAACCAACAGGTTCGATGGCGTAGACTTCACTGTGGTCGTGCACCTTTCCGTTCTGGTGGAGGACCGCTTGGGCCAAATGCCCAGGTGCCGGCTGCCACGGTCATCTACAAAAAATGGTCAGGAATCACACAGCCCCAGTGAAGACATGTTGCCATCTCAGTGGGGCCTCCAAATTGTACCAAAGTTAGAAGATCTCAGGGACTCACAGTTTTGTCAGACCACTCTCTTTTATTGCACAACGCTCTGCTAATAACACCCAGATAGTTTTGTGTCTTGCCAAATGGTACTCACATTATCTTATTTATACAGATAAAAGGGGTGAGCACTTATTCAGATTCTGCTTCCTTTGTTATCTTTGTTAAAGTTTTACCTGGGCTAGGCATGCATATCTTATTTCCTTACTAACTATACCGATCTCTGTTAATGTTTTTGCCATTAGCACAATTGTTTATGCCTAATGTTTCTTTTCCTGGCACCTGTATTTCAACGTTTATTTCTGCTTAAAGGTGCATACAACATTTCTTTAATCCATTCTTATTTTTACAACATAATTCATTCTACTTTCACAGTAACAATTGTCAAAGCAACAAAAAGGGGACCTGTGGACCAATATATATGCTGGGCTAAGATTTATATATAGCACATTAATGTGTATTAAGCACACTATCAATATTGTGTTGTTTATTTCTAGCAGTTATATGGCCTGAACTGGTAATAGATATAGCTTCATATATTATTATCTCATAGAATTGGAAGGGACCCTGAAAGGTCATTGAGTCCAGCTGTTGCCTTCACTAGCAGGACCAAATACTGATTTTTGCCCCAGATGGCCCCCTTAAGGATTGATCTTGCAACCCTGGGTTTAACGGACCAATGTTTAAACCACTGAGCTATTCTTCCTCCCACCTGTTGTTTCCTAATCCTGTTTTCTTATGCTAAGTATCCCATAACAGTTCGAAAAGCTTAAATTTAGCTTTGGCATTAGAAAATAGGAAATTTGTCAAAGACTAAATACATTAATGCTATGCCCTGATACATGCTAGGGAGGTACCTTCACAGATAAGTATGTGGAATGCTAGTATCCAATCAAAAGATAAGAAAGGTACAGAACAACAAAATAAGGAGCTGTGACTAACTGAAGGGTTGGATTTTAGTGATATACAAAGAGTTCTGTAGCTTGTAAGATCATCCTATAAATACTCCTAGCTGAAATTTGTAACTTTGGAAAAATGTCTTTTGTGTAAGTGCATTGAACAATGCTCCATGAGATGGTGTCCTGAACACTGGTATGGTACAGAACCTTTTCCCTTGTACTTTAATATTATTGACTTTTAGCAATAAAGGTGAGTGTTGTTTGGTTATTTTGTCTCTTGAGTATATTTCATAATGAACCAAAGTGTGGTCCAGCAATTGACTGTACAATTTACCAACAACAAAAACAGATGTTAAATGTTGTTTTATGTTTTAATAGCATGATTATATTAATAAAAATGAATTTTAAAATGTATGGCAAATCAGACTCAGGATCAGGGTACAATGATATAGGTGTTAAAAAATGAAAGCAATATATGTGGGAGTTTTAAAATTACTGTGTGTGTGATGGGAATTTTACATTTGCACCTCCTTCTTTAAACAAGACATTTTTGGTAATCGGGACCTTTTTAACAAAGGGTGTTATACTGGGCCAAAGCAGCATTGGTACTCAGAGATGAGTTTTATAATGTTATGATTGCTAATGTTAAGGGAATGAACAATCCAACAAAATGGAAAAGAGTATTCTTACTGAAAGAGGACTTTCTTAGTATAATCTATTTAGAGTAAATACACTGGAAGAAAAATGTTGATAAATACCTGAATTCTTCTTTGATATAGCTACCATATGTCTCTCCAGGGCAATATAATAGAAGAGGGATTGCACTACTCTGCTAAACACTTCCCTTTTCTTGTTTCAGCATAATTTACAGTTATAGAGGGCAGATATATTTTCATTAAGGGGTCCTTGAAAGGTAAATTTCTCACCGTAACTCATGTATATACTCCCAATCAAGGGCATACTTTCTTTTTTTAAATCATTTCTAGATTGGGAAGGTGATATTACTCGGGGGTGGTGGGGGTAAGAGGATGTTAATAAGGCACTTAATCCCCTTTTGAATTGATTGAATGTGCCCAGAGGGCATCCAGGGGTAGCAAGTGCAAATTTGTTAGAAAATGATGATCTGGCAGATGTCTAGCTGGAGATAAATCTGGATGTCCGGGATTATACCTGTTGTTCCATTCATTTCTAGGACATTAGGCTAATTTGGTTTAAAAAAAAAAAATCTGATTTTGGAATTATAACTTGGTCTGATCAAGCGCCTGCATATATTATATTAAAAATTGGGATTCAGTGGAAAAACAAAGTGCCTCGTGGTTGACTAGAGCTTTGCTGTATGACACAGTCTTAGAATTCAAGAGCTGGAAGAAAATTTTCAGAAACACATAGAAGTAAATAAGGAAGGGATCAGTAACAGTATTCTCTGGGACACTGGAAAGGCAGTAGTGAGGGGGTATCATAAGCATAAATTCCAATTCTTAACCTTGGCGTCCAAAATGTGGGTGCCTAGCATAAACCCTCCAAGCTTAATTACCAGCTTGGATCTGATAGCGCTGCCACCAGCCAGATTTTCAGTCTCTGGCGCCCTCTGGTCTTCCCAAACCTTCCCTGGGGGACCCCAAGACTCAGATGCCCTGAGTCTTACAACAAAGGGAAATAACCCACTTCCCTTCCCCCTCTTTACCTCCCCCAGATTTTTACCTCACCCAGATTTTCCCGCCATGGGTTACACTTAGTGAGATTTACTGCTACGTTAATACTCCTTGTAATTATCAAATAGCAGAGGAGAGACATTTTAGCCTTCCCCCCCTCCTTCTTTTCCCTCCCCCAATATTCCCTGGTGATGCTTTCAATCCCCTTGAGTCTCCACTATGAAAAAAAATATAGTCCAACAGTTCTTAAAAGAATAGAAAAGAGCTATATGTTATTCTGTATTCAAGGTTGACGAATATACAGGCTCAATTGCTTAGTAAGAAAAATGACATAACCAGCCTTAATTCTAAAAAGATATTACAATTTAAAACATTCCAGCTAAACTACACACATGTAAAATACAAAAAAAAACAACATAAATAGCCTGTATTGTGTTTTCTACTGGCTGTACTTGACAAATTGTGAAATCAGAAGATTAGAGAAGCCTGTGAGAATAGAAATCACTCTCATAGCTCGGAAGAGCAGGAGCTACAGAACAGATGAGAACACAGACAAAAAGATCACTCAGCCTCCAAATCCCTTCCTTGAGCTTTGAAAAATACGGTTTCCTGATTGGTTCCTCTGGTCAGATGTGTGGTTCCCCTGGCTAACCCTTTACAGGTAAAACGAAACATTAACCTTAGCTGCTGTTTATCGACCGCGGGATCCTTATAAGTAATTATACCTCAAGAAATGATTGAGAGGTCTTGCCAGAAGGACGTGCTTGGTTCACAGAACTTTCCTTATTTGGAAGGATAGACCGTAAATCTTCAGGATCTAATAAGGTATATTGTATAGCATAAGCAAGAAGATTTAACCTGTTTAAAACAAAGAAATGGCTGAGCAAAACTTAGCTATTTTTAAACAAAAATATTATGGAAGAGGGCAATTAAATTGTATAGGTTTTTAGCCAGAAAGTATGGGGGGGGGGGGGAACAGGATAAATCCGTCATCCCTCTGATTAGAAATAAAAAGAGAGAATTATTCATTGGCATCAAACAAATCTCTGAAGCATTTGCTGACTATTTTTTTTATATTTTGGATGCATCAGAACACCCCAATCCTGAATTTATTAATAGATATTTAAGAAGTGTGAGACTACCTCAGCTCTCAGAGGAAGATGTGCCAGCTCTAGATAGGGAAATTGCTGCAAAGGAAACTGAAGGTGTAATTAAGAATTTAAAATCCAATAAAGCTCCAGGTCCCAATGGGTTTTTTGGGAATATTATAGAACTCGAAAGCAGGAGTTGGTCCCTTTTTTAACTGAATTGTTTAATGGTATATTGCAGGGGAATGAGATTCCAGATTCATAGAATGAGGCAAAAATTGTAGTCAAGCTAAAAAAGGAAAATATCTTACCAATTGTACATCATATGGACCTATTTCTATAATTAATATGGATGCTAAAATTTATGCCAATGTGCTGGCAAACAGATTGTGTCATCTTGTCCAAATATGTTCAACCTGACCAATCTGGATTTGTTGCTGGCAGGCATCTCTCTGATTGATTATATATCAAATTCAGAATTCTTTTGATATTATGTTAAGTCTAGTAATGCTTCCTGTGTGCTACTTTCTTTGGGTGCCAAGAAAGCTTCGACTGGCTGGAGTGGGTGAACTTCAGACTGATTTTGGTAAGGTTTGGTTTTGGAAATCAGTTTTATAGGGGCATATCAGCGCTATATACTCATCCTTGGGCATATACTTTTATTAATGGTCTTCAAATTCCCTCCTTTTAATTAGTCGAGGTCAGGGACTCTCAAACTGGGGTGTTGTGAGGTTATTACATGGGGTGTTGTGAGCTGTTAGCCTCCACTCCAAACCCCACTTTGCATCCAGCATTTATAATGGTGTTATAAATTAAAAACACATTTTTATGTATTTAAGGGGGGTCGCATTCAGAGGCTTGCTATGTGAAACAGGGGTCACCAGAACCAAAGTTTGAGAACCACTGGTATGAGACAGGTTTTCCTGTTATTCCCTCTGTTGTACACTTTGGCAATAAAGCCATTTGCAATAAATGTTTTGTGACGGAGTGCTATCAACAGCATCCTGATCACCAATGTTGCAGCATAAAGAGGACCGCAGGCTCAGCTGTGACCAATACACACATGATGTGGGGAGATTATGAGCACCTATGTGGTAATTACTGGGCGAATGATATAATTGGAGGCTATAAGTAGAAGGGACAGGAGGCACAGAGAGGCTCAGAAGGTAAAATGTGCTGAGGAGGAAGGCTGTGTGGAAAGTACCTTCTAGAAGAGATGTGTGTTACATTCTGTGTGTAGATGAGCAGAGGAATAAGAGCTACATGTGATGAAAGGAAAATAGTCTGGCATGTTTACAACCATGTGGTGACAAAAACAGACTAGACCAGGGGTAGGCAACCTATGGCATAGGTTGCATGCGAGCTGATTTCTCAGTGGTACTCACATTGCCTGGGTCCTGGACACAGGTCCAGGGGGCTCTGCATTTTAATTTAACTTTAAATGAAGCTTCTTAAACATTTAAAAAAACCTTATTTACTTTACATACAACAATAGTTTAGTTATATGTTATAGACTTATAGAAAGAGACCTTCTAAAAACATTAAAATGTATTACTGGCACACAAAACCTTAAATTAGAGTGAATAAATGAAGACTCGGCATACAACTTCTGAAAGGTTGCTGACTTGTGGGCTAGACAGTGCAGCATACTGAGTACCTGGAAGAATGCCCTGAGACATGTGGGGCCTTGTCTGTCAGTTTAACACTCTTGATTGAGAGAAGGTGACTGAAGGGGTAACCTGCATGAGGGCAGGGGGATCTGGACTCAATGAAGGAGATGCTGTGCTGGCTAGTGGAGCAACAGACAGAAATACAGAAAACCCAGCAGGCAGAGAGGCAAGCACTCCTGGGTTGGCAAGCAGAAGATGCTACAGAAGCTTAAGAAACAGTCTCAAATAAAGCAACATCTCCTACAAAGGTTAGTTCATTCCAGTGAGGGAACTGGAAATCTGGCAGTGGGCTTGGGACTATGTAGGATGGCCCTGATGCCTTTTTGGTGATGTTTGAGTGTGTGGCTACCAGTGCCAGATGGGACAAGGATACTTGGGCATTATGGCTGACTCCCTATCTCATGGCCACACTTGTTCCCTGGATGAGCACAGATGAGTGGGGGTGTGCTAATAAATAAAGGTAACACTGAATTTGGAACAGAAGTTTGTTTCTCTTTTTGTTAAATGTGAACAAACTTAGCTATGGTATAAAACTACTCATAAAGTGAAATTAAACACTATCGTGTGTGTGTGTGTGTGTGTGTGTGTGTCGTCATTGCCCCTGCCCCAATAAAAAAAAAAAAGTCTGCTTGTGTGTGCATGCTCTTAGCCTTTAGGCTGCAAGTGCTTCAGGATAGTGGGTGATATTTACGTGGAACTGGGCAGTGCCCTGTATGTTTGTGGTTGTGACACATTGTACCCCATGTAACCCCCATACCCACATATTCACCATTATTATATGATATGTTTTGTACAAAGTATGCCTTGTGAGATATTTGAAAAGTCAGTCTGTTGAGCATTAATATCCTATTGAAAGATATGTATATTGTCATTGTATATGAATTTGAGATTTTGCTACACGTTTTGGGAGTCTGGGCATAGGCCACACACCAGCTCCTCAGAGATGATAAAAGAGTGACTAAAGCCCAGCCAGGTGTTAACGGACCATCATTGGCTATTCTCCAGCAGGGGAATAAGGCCCGCCGATAGCAATTCTGGGCCCCAGGGCAGAACAGTCAATGGGCCCGCTAGAAAGGGATGGCTGAGGTTTGATGTATGTAAGGCAGGCTGGAGGCAGGCCCCACGCTGCTGCTGGCCCGGCGTAGTGTCACCACATGGGCGCAGAACTGGACCATGTGTGGCAGCTGGTGCACATGAACAAGCAGCATGTGCATGGATGCAGTCTACCTGACATTTGGGCAGTGCTGTGCCTGCACTGGTTGGTACCCAGTGAGCTGCTGCTGGCTGTGTGCTCTTCCGGCACGGCTAGCAGCAGTGCCAACTCGTGGGTGCTCCAGCTGAGCGCACACTGGCAACCCCCACTACCAGAACCTCTTCCCACTAATGCCTCCTGTCCAGTGGCAGGTCCCACCAATCAGCGCCTATCGCCTGCTGCGTCTTCGTTGTTTCGTGGTGTATGGAGGCTTCGGGGGAGAGGGGGAAGGAGGGTGCAGTGTGCTCGAGGGTGGGAAGAAGCAAGGTGGGAGTGGGCCTTTGGGGGGAGGGTGTGGTGTAGGGGCAGAGCTGGGGGGAGGGGGAGTACCTCCCAGCAGATTAGAAACTCAGCACCTATGACAGCCAGGGCTTCCACATGCCCACCCGGCTGCCTTTGCCACTGGCACCATCCAGGCGATTTAAAAGGGTCTGAGGAGGCTGCTGCTACTGCTGTTGCTACCACAGAGGCAGCAGCTCGGGGCCCTCGGGCCCTTTTAAATTGACTGGCTCCCTGGGCAATTGCCCTCTTTGCCCTCCCCCTCCCCCTCCCCCCCCATTGGTGGGCCTGAGGGGAATTGTAAACAGTCAGTTACTTCAGCACATACATTATGGGGGGTGCCTAACCCCATGACACAGAAAAGATTTTTCCTGTGTGTGGGGAGAAAGTATAAATGAGGGAGAGTGACATCACTTTGCCTGCCTCTTTCCCCTTTCCCCAGTCTCGTCAAGCAAGATCATTGGGAAAACGAGATCTCCACTAAGACTTTGGGAGAGGCTGGACCCAACTGAAAGGTGGTAGCATGAACTGCTGTGAAGTTTTGGGTGAGAAAAATCCTCTTGCTTTTAGAATTATTAGCCTGGTAAAGTTTAGAATTTATTTTAGACTGCAGCTGTCAATGCTGATTCCCCACTCTGTCACTTCAAGTGCAAAAGGTGGGGCCTGCAAGGATTTTAAAAATTCATACTTGCCACTCCAGGCTTGTATTACACTCCCACGATGACAGCTTTTCTCTGACCTTGGCTTGGTAAATGCTGCCACCACCCAAATGCAAAAAAACGACTTGAACCTAGGAAGGAGCGCTTGGGAATTCCTCCCTGTGGGGTACCCTCAAGCCCTTTCATTCCCCTCCAGGGAAGAGCTGAAAAAGAAAACAAAGGAAATCGGCTGTTGCCACGAGATACTTAAACAATATGTGCACAAACCTCTCGGACACATAAATCCAATCCTATTCTTAAAAAAGGTAAAACTTATTAGAAACAAAAAGGAAAGGAAATACATTTGGAACTTAGGCTTTTTGCTAGATCTTAAAAGAAACAGTCATCAAGTTAGCTCTCTTGAGGTTCAGTTTAAAAGTTATAAGCAAAACAAAAACATCTGGGATTAGAACAGAGGAGTTCATTAGCCATAAGAAATAAACAGAAATAGCCCTAATTGTCTTTCTAAACATTCCTGATCTACTTATATTTGGGAGCAGGGCCAGCTTTGGGAACTGCGGGGCCCGATTCGAATACCCGGTGGCAGTCTGGGTCTTCGACGGTGAGGGGTCCTTCACATGCTCCAGGTCTTTGGCGGCATTTTGGTGGCAGGGAGTCCTTCAGTGCCACAGAAGACCCAGATGGGTCTGTAAAAAATATTAAAAAGGGGCCTAAGGCACGGCGCCCTCTTAGGTGCGGGGCCTGATTCCAGGGAATTGGCCTAAAGCTGGCCCTGTTTAGGAGTTCCAGATAAGTAGTTCTAGGTATGATCTGATGATTTGTGATCTTTCCTGGCTTACAGCTGCTTGCAGCATTGCTGCTCTGTGTCCCTGCAGCCCAGAGAGAACAACAGGCAGAGGGACTTCTCCACCCAATTTTAAAAAGTTCTAGCCCTCCCATTGGGTCTTTTGGTCTCCTTTTCTTTTACCTGTGGGCTTGTTAACCCTTTACAGGTAAAGCAAGTAGAGAACAGCTACTAGGAGGAATTTTACAGCTAAGTGGCTGGTTGTGTGTCTATAAAAGGGAGCTTCCCCACCCCCCTTCATTTATCACAGCACCTTTGCTATTTTGTTTCCTTTTGTAATCAACTCTATCTTCTATATGCCAATACCACTTAATCACTTACAATCTATCTTTCTCTAGTTAATACATTTATTTTGATGTTTAGACAAACTCACTGGTTTGGATTAAAGTGTCTGGTTGATCTGCTCCGATTATGGGAGTGCCAGGTGAGGTGTGGGAGCCCTCCAGTGGGGCAAGTAGAAATCATTTCTTGCTGGTACTGCACTTATGGGAGGGACACAAAAGGGGGGGAATGTGACCTCCCTGTGTGACCCTTCATATGACTCCTCCCTGGCCTGAGCCCAGGACTCCCATGCACTCCCTGTCCCCTCTGAAACCCCCCTTTGTATATACAAATGTAACCCTTCTGCCCCTCTGAATTGGCAGCAACAAGGGCCGGGTTCAGTATTCAGGGGTTCCGTTTCAATAACACAATGCATAACCGGCTCGAGCCCCCACCCAGTGACCTGGGACACTTACATACCACACCTCCCTGGGCACCTCTAGGAGGCAATACTTCCCCTCTCGCAAGCACGGAGTCTGAGTGTAGCAAAATCTTTTTAATAAAGGAAGAAAACAATGTGGCATCCCCACTGGAGAAACACCACAAACAGGATTATAACACAAACCATAAACATAAAAAAAAAACCCACCTCCAGGTACGTTTGGCAATGTCCTTTTCCCCTTAGGGTCTTAAGTCCAATCACCCCAAAGTCCAACAACCCAAAAGTCTCTGGTCAGTGCCACCCCAGAATTCAAGAGTTTATCTGCAGAGTTTTTCCCCCCCCCAGCCTGGGTGGAAAGGGGGGGGGGAAGTCCACACAGGGTGTTAGGGGCACCTTACGTGGGCCAGGGCCAACTGCTCCACCTCTCCGTGGAGTTCTGCTGCAGCCTTCACCACAACCAGCTCCACCACACCAGCTGTGCCGCTCCTCCAGCTGTCCCTGCTGCAAACCACTTCACTCCGCTCACTGTTCCATGGGCTGCTCCAACATGCTGCAACTGCTCTGCTCTGCCAGCCTGCTTAACAATAGGTCTTCAGGCTCCCCCACTAGTTAACACAGCACTCAGTGATCTCAATTCAGCTTTCAGTGATTTCAGCTCTTAGTAGGGGAGCCCTGGTGCTGGTGCACCATTGGCCCAACATGAATTCAGCTCAGCAGTCTCTAGATGGACTCCTAATAGAATCAAAATTAGCTCTACTCTTTAACATTGGAGAGAGGAGGATGTGCAATTTTGGTGTTCCAGACCCTCAAAGGGGGCCCATACCATCAGGTACACACACTAGTTCCTCCCCAACCTCTCAATTCATGGGGTTTTGGAACCCATGTCCCATGTTTAGCAAGTACCACCCAACTGAGGTTGAGTCATTTCTGTCACAAAGCGCTCCCACAGCTCCCCATTCACGCAATCAGGGTGACAAACTTTTTTTCCTCCTGCCCCAATAACAAAAAAATTGGGGATCCCAGAGCTGTTAAAATAACCATCCCAGGCTGCTGTGGGGTTATGCTAAGTGGGGGGAGGAGGTGAATGCCAATGCAAATACTCAAAATTTCTTTCCACACTCTGAAATTCTTGAAATTCTTTCCACACTCTTTACAATTCACCACCAGATGTCAGGGTAGTGCTCCTCCTGACTCTGCTTACACAAACATCAACATGCTTAACTACTCACTTTCCCCCAAAATATGCAGCATTCAGTCTGTTTGTATGGAATGCTGTAGTTGGGTGAGAAGCCACTTCATCATATGTATGACTTATTAAAAGACAAATTTTAAGTAAAACTGTATCCTAAACTGGTTTATGATATTGTACCCAACCATTGCACTTCAATGGGGGATTCAACTTCCTTTATAGAAACAGACTCCTGAAACTCTTTATCAGTCCACAAAAGTGGTCCATAGTCATGTAGATAGTCCCATTGTCCCAAGCTGGAAAATGAGGCATTTGTTTTCTTTGTTTTGCTGCTCCAATTCCAGTTAACATGTAAGACTAGTTTGGCTGCAAAGAAGAAGTCTGTGTACACTGAGGACAACACGCAATTCCTGTAAGGCTGCAGAACTGGGCTGAGATCAGAAACCAAACATCCTCTGATCAGTGCAAGTAGAGACATTCCTCTAATACTTTGGACTTGATGTCCACTCTCAGACTGCTGCACTGGACAGCACAGTATGGGGAGAAGGTGACCAGCCCTCTGTAGAGAAAGAAGAGGTTCGGGGCTATTTAGAAAAACTGTACGAGCACAAGTCCCTGGGGACAGATGCACTACATCCAAGGGTGCTAAAGGAGTTGGCGGATGTGATTGCAGAGCCATTGGCCATTATCTTTGAAAACTCATGGCGAACGGGGGAGGTCCCGGATGACTGGAAAAGGGCTACTGTAGTGCCCATCTTTAGAAAAGGGAAGAAGAAGAATCCAGGGAACTACAGGCCAGTCAGCCTCACCTCAGTCCCTGGAAAAATCATGGAGCAGGTCCTCAAGGAGCAATGCGAGCACTAAGGAAGAAAATATCAAGGAACAGTCAGTAGGACACCAATGCAAGGCAGGGCGACTAACATTGCTGCATGAGAGAACCGGGCTGGGTAGGGGAACATGATGTGTACTTGACTAGCAGAGCTTTGATAGGACTCCTCAGAATTCTTGCCACAAGTAAAGAAGTAGGGCGGAGATGGACATAAGGCGGATAGAACGGCTAGTCATCGCGGCTAAATGGTAGTGATCACACGGCTCCGGCTAGTGGCCAGCGGATCAGGGAGGCCCCACGTTGCTGGACCGTCGTTCAATAACTTCATTAATATTGGAGAGGCAGGACTGCACCTCACAAGTTCAGAACACAAACTGGAGAATGTAGTACGGAGGAGGATAGGAGCCAAGACCTAGACAAATGAGGACTGGCTAAAAGAAACCATGATGAGGTTTCAAACAAGGAAAGAGCACAGATCCTGCACTAGTCGACAGAAGAACTCATTCACTGTTACAGAAAGGGCACCAGAATCTAGAAAGCGCGTCTGCAGAAAAGGACCTAGGGTTAACAGGGATGAGAACTGAATACGAGTCACAGGGTCCCTTGTCAAGCTAATCATTTGGGCTGTATAAGTGGGCATTGCCACAGATCGGGAATGATCATTCCCCTCTATTTGACATTGGTGAGGCTTTACCTAGAGTAGCGCCAGTTTGGGCCGCACATTACAGAAGGATGTGGAAAAATGGAAAGAGTCCAGTAGAGGGCAACAAACATGATTAGGGAGCTGGAGCACATGATATGAGAGAGGCGAGGGAACTGGATCTGTATCTGCAAGAGAAGAATGGGGAGAGATTGATACTGCTTTCAACTACGGAAAGGGGTTTCAAAAGAGGATGGCTCTAGACTGTCGCAGTGGTACATGATGACAGCACAAGGAGTAATGGTCTCATGCAGGGGGAGGTTTAGGTTGGATATTAGGAAAAACTTTTTCACTCAGAGTGGTGAAGCACTGGAATGGGTTACCTAGGGAGGCGGTTGAATCTCCTTCCTCAGAGGTTTTTAAGGTCAGGCTTGACAAAGCCCTGTCTGGGATGATTTAGTTGGGAATTGCCCCTGCTTTGGGCCCTCCTGAGGTCCCTTCCAACCCTGATATTCTATGATGCAGTACAGACGTCATGAATAGTTTAGACTAAGGGGGAGAAACAGAATAAAAAAAATAATATATACACCTTCCGTCCTCCCACCCCTCCCCTCTTGAGGACTCCTGACAAACGTAAAAGCACAATACATATGCTAACAAATGTAAACAAAGCCTTTGTTTAAGTTTGCTAGCATATGTATTATGCTGTTAAGGCCATTTAAAGACTAAATGTCCTCCCCAGCCGAGTGCAGCACCCCGGCCCTGCTAACCCCAAGTCTTTCCAGTACCCCATCCCCGCTAAAAATCTCTTGCCAGTATTCCATATCGGTGGGTACAGTACTGCCCTATTTGCACTCCTAGAGCCCCCCATTTTCCAGAGATTAGTGACTGAGGGCGCATGCTGATGGTTGTGTCTTTCGCGTTCTTCAGCTCAGGTGCGCGGAGGGATACGGAACGGTAACGTGCTTTCCACGCCGCCGAGGCAGACACGGCGCCAGGGCCGACGCCAGAGCGCACAGTCTCTTCAGCGCTGCCCGCTGCCCTGCGTCTCACGTTCGGGGGGCGTGGCTATGGCGTGGACACAGGGTGGGCGGAGCCTGACTGGTCCGGGCCAAGGCGCGCAGGCACACACCCCGGCGCGCGTCCCTGCCCCTCGCGTGCACGCGCAGCAGAGCCGGCAGGTGCGCGCACAGGGACGTTGCAAGACTTGGGAAAAGGGGCGGCGGCTGCAGAGGTGAGCGGGCGGTGACTGCGCGCCTAGGGTGGTGGGGGGAAGGCCTCCTGGTCCTTCAGTGCCGGGGGCAGCGGCCCGGCCGGAGAGCAGCGGGCGCTCAGTGGCTCGCCGCGTCCGGGCTTGTTTACTGGAAACCTAGGCAACGGGCGGGGCGCGGCCCCTTCAGGATGCCCCGGAGGCCCCTTTGCGGGGTTCCCTTTCCCCCGGCTGCGGGCATTGCCGGCAGAGGCACCGCGCTGCCGAGCCCATCGGCTGCCGGCCGGCCCGGGCTTAGCCAGGACAGTCTCTCCCGCCGCATTCCCTGCCCCAAAACTCGAGTGTGGAACAAAAACGCCCGTTCTTGTTATTTTCCGTCTGGTTTCTGAGCCTGTAGGGTGCTCTTGATTCAGGTTTCCAAGCGTTTGTCTGTAGCCACAGGGCTTGGAAACTTATAAAACAAAAAAACAAACAAAAAACCCTAGAGCTGCTCATGTAATTGCTTGACTGCAGGAGCTTTAAGAAAAACATCAAATACTGAGATTTAGGATGAAATCACACTAGCTGAACAGTATGGATCACTGGATAGGGCTGTCCCATGAAGACCACCGCCAGAGAGCTTCAGTATTGCTTTTGCACTTCTAACAACCTGTTTCAGAGAGATCAAAACTAAGGGTGAAAGGATTTCAGTCCCTACCCCTATTCACCCTGTTACCTTTCATTTGAGACTACTAACAAGATTGAAAAAGTGGGCATGGTAATATCTTTTACCTTGGTGGGTCAGATTATTTAATATATTCTAAGGAACCACTAATGGGCCACTCTACCTGGAATGGTCCCTTAGAATAGGTGCTAAGTACTTATGCTGAACAGTCTGTTCCACTTTATGGCAGTGTTTCTGTGAGATGGATACTTGTCCACAAGGAAGTGGAGATGGTTAACTTGTGAGCTTTCTACTTCCCAAGATGTTTCCTACTGTAAAAGTTTATCTTTTATCTTTTATCTCTTTTCTGTGCAGTGGTTAAATCATTGTAAACACATAATATTAATATTTTGACTAAATATAAAAGTACTATTTTAAAAATCTGATTACATTAATTTGTGAATACTAATAATGAATATGCACTGGTTTGACTACTTTTTCCCTGTTATGATTATGAAAATCTCCTTACATTTTAAATGAAACGTTTGAGGTTATGTGAAGATAGATGCATTTTCACTTTAAATAACAAATAGGCCCATCACCTTCACTGGGGAGCAGAGAATGCTTGAAACTAACATCTGTTGAGTATCTTAAAACAGGGCCAACATTTACTCCCGCAAAATTTAGAACATACACCATGGGGCATCCCGTTTCTGGGAATCTTGAAATTGGGAGGGAGACTGCCTGTACATGCAGAACTGCCCGGGATAGGGAGGGAAACTTTGCAAAGGGGGTGGTGTATGGCATGAAGGGAGGGTTTGGAGCTATTAGGGATACAGTAGCTGGGAACCAGAAGGATTCTTAGGGTATGGCAAAAGTTGTGGTCTGGCTAAAACTATGTAGGACAGTAGTCCCCAACCTTTTTTGTCTGGTGGGTGCCAGACGACGAGCCACAGAGGACCGTGGCGGTTGACAAGCATCTGCCAAATTTCCGCTGACAAACGGCAACGTCAATAGGTGTTGCCGCCAACAAGCATCATCATCCAGAGGTGTCACCGCCGAAATACCGCTGAAAATCGGCTGCATTTTGGCAGCGACGCCTCTGGATGACGCAGCTTGTTGGTGGCTTTTCGGCTGATGCTCGTCCACCAGCCAGTACACGGGTGCACTTAGACACCCCGGTTGGCGCCATGGCGCCTGCGGACACCGCGTTAGGGACCCCTGATGTAGGATGTAAGTAGGAGTGGGGAATGTTGACACATCTAGTATAAATTGCAAATGCTAGAGTTAAGAGGGGACTAGGGGAGAGCCTGAAGCTAAGAGAAAACCAGTGTTTCAAGGGAGTGAAGTTTGGAGCTAAGACAGAAGCCTGGAACTTCTTCAGCAAAAGGTAACACTGGCAAGGGAAGATTGAAGTCAGGAGTTACTGTGGAGATGGGCATCCAATGCAACATTGATAGGGCCCTACCAAATTCATGTTCCATTTTGATCAATTTCATGGCCAGATGTTTTTTAAATTGGTCAGTTTCACGTTTTCAGATGTTTACATCTGAGATTTCATGGTGTTGTAACTGTGGGGATCCCAACCCAAAAGGTACCTGGAGTGAGTCTGATCCACACACCCCTCTGTCCCCCAGCAGCTGTGCAGGTGAAGAGGCAGTTCTGAGTGTTGTCCGTCCCCAGCCCTGCGGGATAGGCAGCTAGGAGCCCCTGACTGGGGTGCTCCCAGCAGCAATGGGGAGATCGGACCCACCTCCACAAGCCTCTTCCGGCTGCAGGAACCTCTGGGGTTACTGCCCAGCTCCAGAGCTTCCTGCAGCCCCAACAGTGGCTGTGCAGGGGAAGAACAAGTCCTGTCCCTCCCCATCCCGGTCAGGACTTGCAGCTATGAGCTCCTGGCTGAGGCATTCCCAGCAGCCTGGGGGAGATCAGATTTCATGGGGAAAGGGCTTATTTCACAGTCTGTGACATGTTTTTCATGGCCATGAAATTGCTGGAGCCCTAATAATTGAATAAAAACTCCTAGGTTGGGAGTTTTAGGTACATACCCTGTAATTTAATTATTTTATTTATAATAGTAATTATATAGAAAATATATGGTTTTCATTTAGTCTTTTTTTTTTTTACAGTTTATTGTGAAGTCTAAGTCAAATTTGCATGGATTTGGAGGTTAAAGGAGTTGCTGCATCTCCTAGACAGCAAGCTGAGCTGTCATCAGGGGAGAAGAAACTTAGTCAAGTATGTTTAATGCAAAGATTCATATTTCTATTTTGATTTACAAATATTTACAGGTGTGGTTTTTATTTCATAGACCATTTAGCTCCATCTTATGTTCAGGATTTTAAAATAGTATAGTTTGTGAAATCCTATTAAGGTTACTGCAATATAAAAGAAAATGACTTGAACTTGTAGGGTAATTATTGAAAGTAAATAAATGATCATCTTGGTGAGTATGAATAGAGTCTTGGATAATGGTAGCCATGAGTTTGACTGTGACTGGTCTGAACATTAATATTTTCTGAATTATGCACTGTAGATATTTCCTGTTTTGTTTCATAAGTATTGTGCCCTTTAGGTTTATAGATTAAAAATAGTTAACTGATTATTGACTAGCATTTGCTTTTCTTCAAGCCCACATACTTCCATTTAACTTCCTTCTTGTTGCTAGGTTACCACATTAGGAAAGTCCAGGACTGAGACCTGTCAGCTATGGCCTTTCTCCTACCAGACAAGATGTCTTTCTGTATTCCACTATCAGATATGTTCTGTAATGCATCCTCCAGCCAGTAGTCTTGTGAGAATGCTGTTTTGTACCCCACTCATTCAGTAGGGGAATTTGTGGTGTGTTGCAGAAAGGAGCATTCCTATGTTTTCCTGATCTCCCTCAGAGTTCAGAATGTAACCATTGTAATACTTCTGCCTTCTGTAACAGAAAACAGTCATAAAACAAGATTCAAATTCTGTTCTTCAAGGGTATGTCTACAGTGCAGTTAAACACCTGTGGCTGGCCCATGTCAGCTGACTTGGGCTGTGGGGCTATACAATTGCACTGCAGACATTCAGGCTCTCTGGGAATCTGTGAGGGAGGAGTGTCCCAGAGTTCAGGCTCCAGCCCAAGCCCAAACATCTATTCAACAATTTTACAACCCTCAAAAGACAGAACTGTGTCATTAAATCATGATTTAATTATTATGCTGACATTTTTGTAGGGATGGAAACCGAATATACAAGCAACTCGTGGCCTTCGTCCATCTGAGTAAGTCTATTCTTCCTACTTATGAACTGTCTGTTTCATTCTGTATTAAGTAACTTTGGTAAATTTCCTTATTTCCTTGTCTTTATGCTGATGTATGAAGGAGTTAGGTGAAATTTATCACCATAAACTTGTTGGCTATGCTTTATACTTCAAGAGGAATTTAATTGTTTTCCTTAAAATGATACTTTTAAAAGTCCACACTTATTTGTATGCATTTCACTTTAGGAAAGTAGGTTTTTTTTGAAATGTACATTGAGATTAATTGGAATCTGGTGGCATTATTAGTGATTACTCATTAACATTTTTGCTTTCTTTCAAAATGTAAAAGTTGGATGGTTGAGCTTTACTTTTTTAGTTACTATCTAAGCTCATGGCAGTTATTTCTAATTGTAAACAAGCTATCTTTTATACCTTTTACGATTATGAAAGGGGGTAGGAGAGAATTGCTGCTCTTTACAGATATTTCATTATAAATACAGAGAAATTGTCATATGAGAGAGTTTTAAAAAGTGATTTGAAATCTGCTTTGTATAGTACTTCCAAAATTTGAGATTCTGAGGCCTGGGAATAAGTATATTAACGTCGTCTATTATCAATGCCATATTTGAGACTGAACTGGCTTATTTTAAAAAATCTCTATGGTCATTTTAGCTCTCCATAAGATTCTGCCAGTATGTTTCAAACATGACCTTGGAACGTCTATGGCTGGATAAAGGGGTAGTTCAATCTCTGTGTGTATTCAAGCATTTTCTACTGACTGGATGGACCTGGAGAGTCAGCATGTCTTCCAATCCTAGAAGGACTCTGTTATAACAGAGTTTTGAAAAATGTTGGTAGCAAAGTGAGAGAAAATATGTACTACTGATGCTCAGACTATACTTGTGTTGTTGTTAGAAGCCTTATAGTGCTTGAAACTGATCTGGCATCTTTCACAGGTACTGTTTTTAAGTACACATTCTAAGTCTTAATATGACAGGTAGTTTTGTAATGTATTGGTAATATGGACAATTTAATCAAGCCTTTGTTTAGCCAATACTCATCTGTTTTGCTAAAATAGAGTTAAATACCAGCAGCCATACACAGGGGAATTTAGTTACAGTGTAACTCCCCTTTTAGGGTATGTCTAAGCTGCACTCTCTTTGCAGTGGTCTGTAGGGTGCCTACATTGCATGTCCTGCTAGCATGGGTGTAAATTGTAGTGTATGTTGTGAGGCATTGCTTAGTTGAGTAAAGATCCCCGTGAATCCTTAGAATATGTATGCTACACAGCTCAGAACATGACCCTCCCCCTCCCACTGTTTTTGACAGTGTAATGTCTTGCTGCCTCCCTGCTTCCAGTCTTTCCCTGCTGCAGGGACCTGTGGGGAAAGCTCTGGCAGGGTGTGACAGCAGGAGCCTTTCCCCACTGCGTCCCCCACTGATGCCTGTGGCTATGCACCACAGTGTGAATGCAGCTCACTTTTTTTCTGTGGCATATAATTATCCGTACTCTATATACCACCACCAGTGGTGTCCAATATAGACATAGCCTTAGGGTCTGATCCAGCTCCCACTGAAAGCTAGAGGACATCGGATTAAACCCAAAGGGCACAATCCAGAAAGACGCTGAATGCATCTTCATTAGTGCTGGGTATCTTCAACTCCAATTTACTTTAGAGGGTGGTAAGGACACTCATTACTTAGTGGGATTGCGGCTAAAATGAAGTAAAAGTACAGAATTGCTTTAATGTATTTCAATTGACTTCTTAATTTCTTTAAGCTGAATGAAGAGTCACTATTGGTATTTAATTGCAGTATAGTTGGGACTGTGCTAATTCCCTTCCAATTAGTTTTGAAGAGCTACATTCAAAAAGGATTACTTTTTACTTCCCCATTGCTTCTCTTCTGGCTGATTATGGAGAGGAAAGAATTTGCCACAATACTGTTGTGGCAGAGGGGTAATGAGAAATGCCTGGCTTCTGATCTTGCTGCAGCTGCTTCTAGTGGGGAGCGAAGAGGAGCCAGGATGGTCTTGATAGAACTATCTGAGGCTGGAAGTGAAGATAGGGCCTGCCAGGGGCCCTTCACAGCTGCCAGTGTCCTCTGCAACTGGGGATGAAGAAAGGCTCTGTTACCACTTCCTGAGGTGAAGCGAAGGGGGTTGGTGGGGACTTTTGCCAGGTAGGCCCTCTCCAATTATAGTGAAACTGTTTATATTGAAGATATTTTTGTGAAAGGGAAAGCACTTCATTATCAGAGGGCTCCCTTGTACTGCAATTGAAAGCAAGAGAATGTATTAAAGAATTAGTAAAGCCATCTTTTAACTTCCTGCAGGGTGCCATGCCTTGATTTGGGCAAGCTGGGATCTTCAGATGAAGAGGTAATCATGAGTTAGCATTATCTGAAAAGTTTGCAGAAGTTAGTCAAAACATTCCTTTTTGACTATGAAATAAGTACAAATAATCTTGTTCTCTTTGTATTTTAGGATGGTGATTCTTACATACCGTACAGTAAGAGGTTTCCTCGCGTTGGCCCTCCAGATTCATCTTCAACTGTTAGTTGGGGTACACCATTACAGACTCCGTATGCACAGCATCATCAGACACAACAAGTCAGTTTGCCATTACTGATATCTTAAAAATACTGTCTTTCATGAGAATTGAAGCAAATAAAGCACATTTAATTTCATTACACAATTTAGTTCTCTCAATTTGTGTGATTAAATTAAAAGATAGGAGAGTAGTATTGGTCGAAGTGCTTTCTAATGAAGGTTTTTTTTTGCTAGGAAGCTCTTCAGAAATTTCAAATTCCATTTCTTCATCACAGTAACTATTTATTATAGACGGTTGATTTATACTCTAGTTCTTTTAATTTTGCCTCCTGACAATTTTATGTACTGACAATTAGTGGTCGCTAATGTTAGTAACAATTTGTGAAAGCATCTGAAAAGTGTGATTGCATTAAGGTAGCGTTTAACTTTGATTTCTGCTTCTAAACAAATCTTAAGAAAATTGTGAAAATCAGAAAATAATAAAATAATTAACCAAAATAAGAAATAGTTCTTAAACATAAGATATGAAAAATAACTTTTTGTTTACAAATAGCAAATATTTATTTTGTGGAAGAATATGAGTTGAACTTTGCTATGATAGTCTATGAATGGCCAAGTGCAGTAACTTCATTATTAATGTTTTTCTTCCTTTCTCTTTCAAAGAGAATTGCGAGTTAATTTCAGAGTAATATCTCGTTTGGTTGACAATATAAATGTATATATTTTAAAATAAATCTAAATAGAACATCAGTATTTATTCTTCTGTTTCCGTGATGAGTAAGAACTTAAAATTCTAAAAAACCCCAGCTACACACAGTTGTCACAGAAGGAAAATCAGTTATTCAGTTTTAACATACTGCTTTCTGGAAAATTCCAGAGCTGTTCAAAATCACTGTCCAAATTACTGAAATTAAGAACACATTTGATAATGACTCTGCTGAGCGTTTTTTCAGTCACTGTTACTTGAGAGTGAGAAGAGGTATCCTTTGAATTTTTCTGTTTTGTTTAACTTTGGAAAAATGTATTTGACAAATTTTCTTTTGATTTCATGCAGCATAGATAGTGATAATTGCTATTTAAAATAACATTTTTTTTCCTTTCTATTAAACAGATGGCTAGAAAACATTGTCAGAAGAAAACAGAGGTAAAATAGCTGGAAAAATATTAGCAATTGAGGATTGTGATGTATGATTTGAAAATTAAGTAAGTTTTAACTACTTTGGTATAATAATGAAATGGCTTAGTTGAGAGACTACTTTTAATTTCCTATCATTATATATAGTTAGCATTTGCATGTTTTAGTTTTTGTCATTAGAAGAAGGAAAAGGTTCAGGGGTTGCAAAGGTTAATCTTCTGAGATTGATATGTGCTTAAGAAGTGGTTTCCCAAACTTCAAACCAGTTCAGGACCTGTACAAATCTACAGGATTATTTTCTGTGGTAAGGGTGAGAGGTGTGTTCCAAATTTAGGAAATTGCATTATATTTCTGTAGTTAAGGAATGGAAGGCATCCTAACCTCCCTATGTGTGTATGTCCTGATGGAAAATTGGAAAACATCCTTTGGTAGTTCTTTTAAAAATATTTAATTTTCTTTAAACCCAAGAAGAATTAATACAAAAGTGAGTCCATATCAGCAGTCTAACCATCTGAGGGCCTGATCATGAGAACATCTATGCACATATGCAGTCCTTAAGTAAATAATCCCTTGAAGTCAATGGGTCACTTGCATGAGTAGTGGTTTGCAGGACTGGGTCTTTAGAAAGCACTGTGCTGCCAGTGTAGGCTGGAACATTGTTTGGAACAATGTAAAACCGTTTATCGCCTCTCAGCAATTGTTAATAATACAGCAACTCACACTGATTAACTTAGAACATGATCATTCACTGCATGAAATGCCCACCTATTAGGTCACTTTTTTCTCAGTTAGGACACTGCAAGCCACATTCTCTCTCCCTTTCTCTGTCTCTGTCTCTCTCTTATCTCTCTCGGCTTGTCTACGCTACACTACACTTTTTTTTGCCTGCGTCGTTATGTTAGCAGAGCCTTCTGGTGCAGATACAGCATGAGCCAACAGAATAAGTTCTGCTGGCATAGCTAAATCACTTCTCTGTTCAACACTAGCTAAGCCGGCAGAAGCACTCTTCCTTTGACATAGGGGCATTTACAACAGGTTTTGCTGTCATAGCTATGTCAGTTAGGTGTGACCCGACCCCCCCCACCCCCGACCAAATCTTGTCCAACATAGCTGTACCAGCAAAACTTTGTAGTGTGGACTAAGCCTATATATGTGTGTGTGAGTTTTTCTCTCTCTCTCTCTCTCTCGCGCGCGTTCTCTCTAATAACATGCATGTGATCTTAAGTTAGAGTCGATGTGAGTTGCTGTGTTCTTATTAGCTGAGTGTTGATAAATTTTATATATATATCTTTTGCTAGAAAGCATTTTTCAAATTGATAATCAGTGAACATAAATATTTTATTACTGCAAAGTTACCAAAAAGTTGAAATGGCTTTGATTACCTCCCAGTCTCTTTTCCTCTTTTTCACTTTCTTTTACCTGTCCTCTCCCTCTTTATCCCCTTCATTGTTTCTCAGATGCCACAGTGATGGATGTGGTACAAGAACCTAAATAGACTAGATCTCCTGCTCATTCTCCCTCTTTGTTTCTATTTCATCTGAATCTACCTGGAGGAGAAAGGGTAGTCAAGTGCCACTGATATAATTTAACATATTTTTGTGTGTGGCCATGACTTCTGCATTGCTTGCTTCAGATGCCTGATTGTAGCAATAATTCCACACGAAATAAAAAAAAAATCATGCTTCCTCTGTAGGAAACTTTATAGGTGAATCTTCCCTAAGAAATTAGGTGGTAGAATAATTTAAATATAGATTTTTTTTCTTTATTTCTTGGTCATTCCCATGCATTTCTACTGTTACTCCATGGCCTGGTCTACAATAAGATTGACCTGGCTATGTCACCGGGGGCTGTGAAAAATTTCATGCCTTGAGTACCGTAATAAGGTTGGCCTAGTTCCCAATGTAGATGTGGCTAGGTCAGTGAGAGAATTCTTTCATCGACCTAGCTATTGCCTCCCAGAGTTATGGATTTAATTACAGCAACAGAAAAACCTGTTCCATTGATCTAGGAAACAATGCTATAGTGGCTGTAGGGTAGGGATGCTCCAAGTCCTGTCTGTAGAACATTCATAAAATCATCAAGTGAGAGGGAAATAATTCCTCACTTTTGCATTTTGTACAGGCTTTTCAAGAAGAGTGTAGAAAGAGATTCACATCTTCCAGTGGAGGCTAGTTTCACAGTGTGAGAAACACTGTTCTAGAACAGGTCTTGGTCTACACTTGAAAGTTATATTGGCATAGCTACATCAGTCAGGGGGTGAAAAAAACACACCCCAACTGATGTAACTATGCTGAAAAAACCCTTAGTGTTTCAGAAGTGTATAGTATATAGACGGAAGAGTGTTCCGTCAACATGCTAATGTTGTTCAGACAGGTAGTGTTCCTACACCACCAGAAGAAAACCCTCTGTCAATGTAGGTGGGGCTATGCCAACATGGTATAGTCTCTGTTGTGTAGACATACCCCCGGACTGCTGAACTACTCGTGCAGGGTGTGCATATGGTTCATAGGGTGACATCGCTGGATTCGCTATTGTTTAGCAGGTGAAAGGGGGTGGTGAAAAATCAGCAAAATCCCATAGGTGTTAGGACCCAGTGACAGACAGAGGAGAGGAGAAAAGAAGCATTTTGGTTCCTCCTCCCACCCTGCTCTTACTGAACTTGACTCCAGGAGAAAGGAAGTGGGATCTCAAGAAACTATGTAGCTGACTCCAAAGCCTTTTCAACTGATGTTGTTCTTGGAGTTGAGCAATATATAAGGGAAAGTGAGGGAGTAGCACCCCAATGACTAGTCAGTACCACTACAATCCCTGATCTAGATAACCTTTGGCCCCTTCATTCAGCATTTCAAGCCAAATATAGGTTCATGCTGTTGCTCCAGTCTTACAGTCCTCTGCATCTGCAAAGGCTGGCAAGAGACCAGGTGGATTTTGGTTTCTGTGTATGATTGAGAGTCACGTCATTTGCAGAAAAAAAAAAAAAACTTCTCTAAGCAAAACAAGAGTTTCATGAGAACAACCTAATGTTGTTATATAACAGTATTTATTTTCTTCTAAATGTTAAGTGTGGTGTCAAGGAACATCAGTCCTTTAACTGTAAAAATGTACTGAATGAGTATAATAATCCTGCTGTTGACATTGTGTATCACAGCAGGAGACTGTTATTTCTGATTATTCTTTGCTTTTTAGCTTTCTTTGGAGCAAAAGACAATACCAGAAAATCTGCCATCCCCAACAGACAAATACAAACTAAAATATCAGCAGTATGAAGCAGAAATGAAAGAGGGATATAAACAGTATTCTCAGAGAACTGCAGAAAAGAAAAAAAACAATGCCCAGTCTCAGGAATTTTCAAGAAAAACAGCAGATAAAGAGGTAACATATTTTAAACTTGCAGATGTACTTTGGTGCACATCCTCATTAGTGTCTGAGCATCTCTAATGTTGAATAGGCATTCAAATAGAGGAAGTCTGTTTGAACACTTTCCTCTTATGAACACTAGAAGCATAAGTCTCCAGTGGGAGAGCAAGTCTATGCCCTGAGAAGGCACTTCTCCCAGCCAGATGAGCAAGATTTGCATAAGTTGTAGATGAGATTTCTTGTTTGCACTTTTATTAGAAGGAAAATGCATAATTGGTGACTCCAGAAGAGGAAGGATGATGGTAAAAAATGTGACATTAGAATGGTGAAGTGCTTTCAGTCCTTCTTTAAATATGTATATAGAGCTAGAACTTTGCATAGTTTACAAAGAACAGAAAAAAAAAATTACCACTGCCCTATATAACTTACAGACAAATAGAAAATGAAAATTAGCAGAAAAAAAGATGTGGAGAGAAGAGAGAAAGGGGTTCAAATAAATAAAGATAATGTGAACTATTTAGATTGTAAGTCCTATGGGGGCAGGGAAAGCTTATTCCATGTGTGTATGATGCCCAGTACAACAGGGTCCCAAACCCTGATTGGGACTTCTTGGTGCTACCACAGTAAAAAGAATAAATAATATTTGTATTATATTACTCATGAATCTTATAAATTCTTCTATTTAAAAAAAATAAGACAGAGGTGGTATAAAAGATGTGGAGTAGACAACAGAGGAGTGGAGATCAACAATGGAAAAACAAAATGAAAAAAGTTGCCTTTCATTTTCTTTTGAAGAAAAGGGAGAGCGTGAGGATGCTCAGCACACCTGAAGAGTTATCATTCCAGGTGTGAGGAGAAGCATGAAAAAGACATGAAGGTGGGAGTAGGAGGTGAGCAAGAGGTGTGGAGGGGGATGGTTATTGAAGAGAGAGAAACTGGATGAAGCATTGATCAAAGATGATGAATTTGAATACCATGGAAAGAGAGAGGAAGACAATGAATGGGCTAGAAAGCAGTGACATGCTTGAAATGACAATGGTGAAGGATAATTTTAGCTGCTGAATATTAATAGAATGGAAAGGAAAGGAAAGGAAAGTTATGGAGGAGGGAGACTAGTGTCCCAGGCTGAGATGGCTATTGTGTATGGCGTCATTGTCTTAAAAGGACACTGTCCACTTGAAATCAAATTTTCAAATGTGCGTAATGTTCGAAGTAAAGCTTAAGAGAACCTGTACCCGAAAGAGAATTGAGACAGGAAACATATCCTTTTTTTTCTAATTGTGTTTATTTTGTTCATGTTATAGCACCTTGTCAGTGATAGTGTTTTGTTGATGGTGAGTTTCATTTCCTGCACAAGCACAACATCACACTGTCTTGCATCTGGCTAAGAGTAACTCACTTGCATGCTCTACTGCTCCAGGCTCTGCAAGAAAGCATTTATGGGAGCAGCACCACTGAAATTGAAACTGAAAGGATAGCAGGTGGATGTTTTCAAAGAGGAAGAGGAGGGCAGAATAGAGTTGGACTCACGAGTGTTTGGTGTTTTGTTTTTGGGCCCACTCAAAAGATATTTCTAAACATGAGACAAGTAACACAATTCTTTATATATATATTGTTAAAAAGTAAAATAAAAATCAGGCTATTCTATTTTTAATATCCTGATTTTATCCTCAAATTTTTCATTACTTTTTTACCTCAGTCTTCACAAAAAAAGTTAATTGTAATCAGATGTTTAACAAAGTGAATATTAACAAGGGAGAAGGATCTCTCGTCAGAATAGGAAAAGAACAGGTTAAAGAAATACTTAAATAAGCTAGATGTATTCAAGTTGGGAGAGCCTGATGAAATTCACTGTAGAATACTTGAGCTAGCAAAGCAATCTCTGAACCATTAATAATTCTCTTCAACAATTATGGAGGATGGCTGAGGTCCCAGAGGACTGGTGATGGGCAAACATAGTACCTATCTTCAAAAAGGTGGAGAAGGAGGTCTTAGGGAATTACGACCTGTCAGCCTAGAAAGATAATGGAACAAATGATTAAACAATCAATTTGTTGAAACCTGAGGAATAATAAGATGAGAAACAATACCCAACACGGATTTGTCAAGAACAAATCATGCCAAACCACTCTAATTTCCTTCTTTGACAGAGTTACTGGCCTACTGGAGGGAGGAAGCAGTACATATGATACCTCTGGACTTTAGTAAGGCTTTTGACACTGTCCCACATGACATTCTCATAAGTAAATTAGGGAAATATGGTCTGGATTAAATGACTATAACGTGGTTGCATAACTGATAACTAGTCTTTGAGTACAGTCTATTAGTGATTCACTGTGAAACTGAGAGGGCATATCAAGTTCTCCAGGGGTAAGTCCTGCATTTGGTAGTATTCAAAATTTTAATTCATAAGTTAGATAATGGAGAGTATGCTTATAAAATTTGTGGATGACATCAACCTGGAAGGGGTTTCAAGCACTTTGGAAGACAGAATTAGAATTCAGAATGATCTCAATATATTGGAGAATTGATCTGAAATCAATCAGATGACATTCAATAAAGACAAGTGCTAAGTACTACCCCTAAGAAGGAAAAATCAAATGGATAATTGGCTATGCAGTAGTACTGTAGACACAGATCTTGTAGTTGTAGTTGACCTCTAATTGAATATGAGCCTCCAATATGTTGCAGTTGCAAAAAAGGCTAATATTCTGCAGTGTATTAATAGGATTATTGAAAGTAAGATATGGGAAGTAATTTTTCTGCTCTACCTGTCTCTTGTGAGGCCTCAGGTGGAGTCCTGTGTCCAGTTCTGGGTGCCACACATGAAGAATGATGTGGACAAATTGGAGAGGGTGTAGTGGAAAGCAACAAGCATAATAAAAGGTTTAGAAAATCTGACTGATAAGGAAAGGTTAAAAACAACTGGACATATTCAGTCTTGAGAAAAGAAAACTGAAGAGAAATCTAACAACCTTAAAATAAGATAAGGATTGTTCTAAAGAGGACAGTGATCAATTGTTCTCCATGTCCACTGAAGGTAGGACAAGCAGTAATTGGCTTATTCTGCAGCAAGTGGTATTTATGTTGGATAGTAAGATTTTTCTCACTGAAAGGATAGGTAAATTCCTGAATAGTCTTCCAAGGGAGGTTGTGAAATCCCATCTTTGGAGGTTTTAAAGAACAGGATGGACAAACACCTCTCAGGGATGGTAGGTCTACTTGGTCCTGCCTCAGCACAGTGGGACGGACTGTATGACCTTTGAGTCCCTTCCAACCCTACATTTATATGTATCATAAACAGATGGTTAAGGGTTAATGTCTCTTTTACCTGTAAAGGGTTAAGCAGCTCAGTGAACCTGGCTGACACCTGCCAGGAGGACCAATGGTGGGGACAAGATCTTTCAAATCTGATGGAGGGAAGTTTTGTTTGTGCTAAGGTATGAGAGGGGTAGGTTAGTCTGGATCTGTAAAAGCAGCAGAGAATCCTGTGGCACCTTATAGACTAACAGACGTGGACCGTGGGCTTTCGTGGGGTGAATACCCAACTTCGTCAGACGTGCTGTTTGTTGTTGTTGGTTGTTGCGTCTGTGGGCTAGAGGACCAGCGTTACCAGGTTTTCTCCTCGTTTCTGATCAATCTCTCATGTTTCAAATAGTAAGTACTAGCCAGGAAAGACAGATTAGTCTTATGTTTGTTTTCTAACTTGTAATGTGTATTTTGCTGGAAGGGATTTTACCTCTGTTTCTGTAACTTTGAATCTCAGGCTGGGGGGGAAGTCCCTCTTGTCTATATGAATCTGAATACCCTGTAAACGTTACCATCCTGATTTTACAGAGATAATTTTTTACTTTTTCTTTCTTAATAAAAGCTTTCTTTTAAGAACCTGATTGATTTTTTCCGTTCGTTGGTTTGAAAGCCAAGGGATTGAGTCTAAACTCACCAGGGATTGGTGGGGGGAAAAGGAAGGGAATGGTTAATTCCTCTTTGTTTTAAGATCCAAGGAGTTTGGATCTGTATAGCTTCCCAAGGTAACCCAGGGAGGGGAAAGTCTGGGGGTGGGGGTGGGAAAAGGAGGGGGAATGGTTTATTTCTCCTTGTTTTAAGACCCAAGGGGTTTGGGTCTTGGGTTTCCCAGGGAAGGTTTTGGGGGACCAGGAAGTGTGCCAAACACTATATTTTGGCTGGTGGCAGCATACTAAATTTAAGCTAGTAATTAAGTTTAAAAGTAATCATGCAGGTCCCCACTTTTTGGATGCTAAAGTTCAAAGTGGGAAAAAGACCTTGACACTATGATTCAATGAAAATCAGTATGTAAAATACTGGTGAGTCAGTAGTACTCAGAAAAGAATTTGAGGGTTATAGTGGATCACAAACTGAAGAGAGTCAGTGTAATACTATACAAAAAAGGCAAATGTTGTGGGATATATTAACAAGAGGGTTTTATATAAGATATGGAAGGTAATTGTTCCTCTGTACTCTGCACGGGTAAAGCCTGAGCTGGAGTACTGTGCTTAGTTTGGGGCAACACATGTCAAGAAAAATGTGAACAAACTGGAGAGAGTCCAGAAGAGAGCAACAAAACTGATAAGAGGTTTGGAAAACATAATCTATGAGGAAAGGCTGAAAGAGTTGGAGATTTTTAGTTCAAAGAAGAGAAGGCTTAGGGGGAGCATGATAACAGTAATCAAATATGTAAAGAGGGTGTTGATCAATTGTTCTCCATGTCCAACAAGGGTGGGGCAAGAAGTAATTGGCTTAGTTTGTAGCTACTGAGATTCAGGTTAGATATTAGAAAAAATCCTTTCTAACTGTAAGGATAATTGCACACTAGATTAGGTTACTTAAGAAGGTTGTGGAATCTCCATGGTTGGAGGTTTTAAGAACAGGTTAGTCAACATCTGTCAGGGATGGTCTAAGCATACTTGGTCCTGTCTCAGTGCAGGGGGATGGACTAGATGACCTCTAGAATTTATAGAATACACAATCAGATTTTTTTTAAATCAGTCCCTGAGAACATAAGTAGTTGTTTTATGAAAATGTGATCTTTGCATTCAGCATAATTAATAAAAAAAACCTCAGCTTTTGGGGAATTCTTCTAAAAAAAGTCTGTATTTCTCCCCTTAATTTCTAAATATATTACATTTATCCTTTATATCCATCTCCTCTTAAGAGCACTGTTAACTTCTGTAAAACTGCAGGAAATGTCTAAGAGAAGTATAAACCAGCGGTTCTCAAACTGTGGGTCAGCACCCCAAAATGGGTCATGACACCATTTTTATTGGGTCCCAGGGGAGGCATTAACCTTGGTGGGGTTGTGTAGTAATTTTTGTTGCCAGAAGGGAGTCGTGGTGCAGTGAAGTTTGAGAAACCCTGGTCTAAACCAAAGAAAAATATTTTTGTTTGCTACAACTGATTGTCCATGATGTTGTAAGTAGAATGCAGTGTATTTCTTTGTAGGAGCCACAGCTTGAAGACAGGACTGATCATGATCTTACAGCTCTTGATGAGAAAGCCCTCTTGCAGCAATGCTATACAAGCAAGCCCTACACAATGCAGCACAGCATAAGGAAGTTAGAAGCTGTAAGTTTCCTGGATAGTATTAAATTGTTATATAAATATCCCTACATATCAAGGCTTGTAGGTATAAATTTTGATATGCTGTAAAACATATAGAAAACCTCATTGATAGATGTTTGTATATATGTGTGTATTTTTACATAATATATTTATATTGATTAAATCATACATGATATAGCATTGACAAGGAAATTAACTGGGTGACCTAATAGGTTTCTTCTATTGCTTCTGTGATCTTTTGTCAGAACTGTGCAGAAAAAGCAGAAGAACTCTAAACACTGAGTTTAGTATTATTTCAGCAATGCTCAGCAGCCTCCAGGACGTGACCTTTTGCTGAACTACACCAATAAAACAAAACAAAAAGGCTTGATTTATGGATGATCTGATGTGTTGAATTCACTCTGTTGTGATTAAGGACTGTAGCACATAGAATATTCTATTAGAAGGTCTTGAAATAATTGTTGAACTTGGATATCTCATATACAGAAATACATAGGCACAAAAAGTGAAAGCTGCCAAGGCGTCCTTAACTTAGAATTTCAATTGAGAGTTGGTTTGTCATATCCTTAGTGCTTTGAGAGAGATTTAATATGTAATATATATAATTTGAGTTCTTATCCATACATTTTTTTCATTTCTGAAAATATCAGACCTATTGTCAGTTGTACATATTTATTTTTAAAAAGCCTTAAAAAGATTCTTAAATATATAATATATGTTATCATTTCCTTTGAGTGTAACTATTATTAATACATACTTTTAAAGGGAAGCTTTTCTGTAATTCCCTTCTGTTCATTATTTTTCAGTATCAAAAATAGTTTAGAGGTAAGTTGTTGTATTTTGAGGAGTATTTTGTATTTGTATTGAGGAGATAGCAACCATGATGCAGTCTTCTTTGATTGAAGGTTTGCATCCACAATTGGTCAGTTTAGACTGTAGTCTAGGAGTACTCTTGGATTCCTCACTGATGCTGAGCTCTCACATCACAATGGCTGTGAGACTCTGTCCCATCCAGATGGATGAAGACCTGGCCTCAGTTATTCATGCCTCCATTACCTCTCAGCTGGTCTACAGCAATGCAATATGCCTGGCATGAAACCGTCAGCACTTAGGAAATGCCAACAAGTACAAAACATTGCAGCATGTCTCCTCAGCAACGCAGGCTACTTTGAGCACATTGCACCTGTCCTACACTCTCTACACTGACTTTCCATAGAATTTTGAACCAAGTTCAAAGTCTTGGTTCTTATCTTTAAAGCTCTCCATAGCCTGGGCCCAGGATACCTAAACAATTGTTTTAAAGCTTCTGGTCAACAGCTTTGCTCCTCTGACACAATGGAACTCTCAACAGTAAGAGTAAAGCTCATCTGTGTTGGAGACAGGACCTTCTCTGGAGGTTGTCACAGACTCTGGAAATAACTTCCCCAGTAACCAAGGACTATCACAACCCTCACCAGCTTCCACTCCACTCCAAGTGCAATGTGCATTTTTTGACCTTGCCTTCTTTAACATAAACAGGTACATCTAAGAAAACAACAACATCCTACAAAATCAAGGCTCACCGTTCCACATGCTTCTTCCTCTGGGAGATGATGGTACCTCTTGTTACGATCACTTGCTAATATTTCCCATTGGTCAGGATTAATTCCAAATTCCTTCATATCTTGCTTGCATGTGTCTTTATAGCGAAGCTTGGGACATCCTGTTGTTCTAGTTCCCTCCGATAGCTCCCCGTATAACATGTCCTTGGGGATCTGTCCATCTTCCAACCTACTCAGATGGCCCAGCTGGCGCAGTCATCTTTGCTTGAGCAGGAATGTTACACTTGGTAAATTTTCCCTTTGAAAAACCTCTGCCTTGGTGACTGTATCTTGCCATTTGGCGTTGAATATGTGGTGTAAACAACGTAGGTGGAAACTGTTTAAATTTTTCTCCTGATGAGCATAAGTTGTCCATGTTTCTTCATCATACCATGAGATTGCTGAGGATGCAAGCATTTTGGTACACTAGCATTTTGGTCTTGATGGTAAGCTTTGAGTTATTCCATGCTCTTTTAGTTAGTCTGCTAAAGGTGGTGGCAGACTTTCCAATGCGAACATTTAGTTCTTCATCCAGTGAGAGGTTGGTGGTCACTGTAGAGCCTAAATAGCTGAATTTTTGGACTACTTCTAACTGGTTTGCATTTAAGGTAATTGAAGGTTCTTGTAGAACCCCCTGTTCTAATACAACTATTTTCTTGGTGGTGAGCGCAAATACCTGAAAAGCACTTGAAAGGCCATCCTTGAGTTCTTGTAGTAGATCTTCATTATGGGCTATGAAGGCAGCATCATCAGTGAATAGACGTTCCCTGGTTAGCACCTTTTTGATTTTGGTCTTTGACTTAAGTTGGGACAGAATGAAGAGTTTCCCATCTGATCCTATGTGGAGATACACTCCATCTTTCATATCCTTAAACGCACAATTCAAGAGTACTGAGAAAAAGATTCCAAAGAGTGTAGGGGCAAGAACACATCCTTGCTTCACTCTGTTTTTCATCTCAAAGCTGTCCGAAGTGGACCCACCAGACTGGACAGTTGTTTTCATGTTGTTGTGGAATGAAAGTATAAGACTTAACAGGGTTGGTAGGCATCCTGTCTTTTCTAGTAAAGCAAATAGACTGGCTCTGCTGACTGTGTCAAATGCTTTGGTTAGGTCTACAAAGGTGATGAACAATGGTTTATGCAGAGAGAAAAACTGACTTACTAGGAGACTTGTGAATTATACCCTTTACCAAAATTGTTATAGGGTTAAGTTGTAAAGTTAGTGATTATCCTTTAAAATTATCTGGTGTTTGATTGGCAACCAGTTTTTCATCCTCTTCAACTATAGTAGGGCTTGGTCTATATAGAATATGGCTTGCACATGTAAAATGCCTACCCAGGAAATCTTCTCTCAATCACGGATTGTCTCTGTATTTAGCACATTAGTGAAATAGAGTCGCACTAAGATAGAGGGAGCCACAGCTGATCAAAGATAGAGATAGTAGCAAAGAGTCCTGTGGCACCTTATAGACTAACAGACATTTTGGAGCATGAGCTTTCGTGGGTGAATACCCACTTCGTCGAATGCATGTAGTGGAAATTTCCAGGGGCAGGTATATATACGCAAGCAAGAAGCAGGCTAGAGATAGCAAGGTTAATTCAATCAGGGAAGATGAGGCTCTCTTCTAGGAGCTGAGATGTGAAAACCAAGGGAGGAGAAACTGGTTTTGTAGTTGGCAAGCCATTCACAGTCTTTGTTTAATCCTGAGCTGATGGTGTCAAATTTGCAGATGAACTGAAGCTCAGCAGGTTTTCTTTGAGGTCTGATTCTGAAGTTTTTTTGCTTTTCCTAATGCGGGCATTGTAGTTTTGAGAATGCTTGTGGAGATTTTGTAAGTGTTGGTCTCTGTCTGAGGGGTTAGAGCAGATGTGGTTTACCTCAGTGCTTGGCTGTAGACAATGGATCTGTGGTGGTGTCCAGGATGGAAGTGGAGGCATGAAGGTAGCATAACGGTTGGTAGGTTTTTGTATAGTGTGGTGTTAACATGGGCCTCATTTATTTGCACCTTGGTGTCAGGAAGTGGACCTCTCGTGTAGATTGGTCCAGGCTGAGGTTGATGGTGGGGTGGAAGCTGTTGAAATTGTGGTGGATTTTTCCAGAGTCTCCTTCCCATGGGTCCAGATGATGAAGATGTCATCAATGTAGCGTAGGTAGAGAAGGGGCATGTGTGGACGAGAGCTGAGAAGCGTTGTTCCAGTCCAGTCCTTGAGTCCATCTTTAAATTTTAATGGAGTATACCTATCTCCTATAACTGAGAATCGATCCTCCACAGAGAGTCATTCTAATTCCATCGCCCCTGCATCACTATGCAAATCCATTACCGAGATTTGCCCTCCCAGATCCCTAAATCCCCCTTTCCAGTATTAACTCGCAAACCCTGTTTTTGAGTACGCTAGCTCAGACCACTGATGCTACATTCCCATAGATTCTCTTGAACTAACTGTACGCCACACAATGCTCTTTAAGTGTGCCATCCCGAAACTGAGAGCAAGACATGCAATGAGAATTGCTTCACATGTATGGGAACAGATGTTCAAACCCGTAAGGCACACCAAGTAACGGATAACCAAGCAACAACTCTCTGAGGACTACTAACTATATACAACTGAGAAAAAAACGTGAACTAGATGAAGTGTTCAGTTAAGATCACCACGAGCCTGTTGCGAACTCAGCCACGATGATAAGAAGCCTGAGAGACTCTGAATGCGAGAGCGGGTTTGGGGGCCCAGCACTGCCTTATTATAGGGAAGTTGGACTGATCACTTTAATTGAATTGCTAACAGTGACATTAAACTTGCTGGAATCTAAGATGTGAAGGCTATTGTAACAAGTGATCAGTGTAACTGATAGATTTCAAGGGGGGGGGGGGGGGGGTTTAAAGATAAGGGAAAGAGGAGGGAAGCCGCAAATACCAAGGACATAAGCGAGCATCAGAATGTTTCATTTTCTCAAGAGTGAAAAAGCACAACTGCAAAACTATACCAATGTAAGAAAAGTAAAGTCAGTAATAGGGCCAATATGCTCATTGGAGCTTTTAATACTTGTGAAAATGAAAACGCAAGCCTAACACAAATATAAACAAGACCAAATTGCTAGAGTGACGTGATGTTAAATAGCACAAACAAAATCAAAAAGGTGAAGTACAAATGATTACCACCATCAGAGCGAAAAAAGACAGTAGACGACTACTTAATTAATGATGAGGAGCAACAGTAAGAATAAATCATTCCCACATCATGGGGAAGAGAGATAATAGCAAATTCAACACAAGAAAACTGAGGTTAATTGCTATTCTTGGTCAGTCTTCACTAAAGAGAGTTACATGTAAACACAGCTCCATTCCAGATAAACGTCCTTTACAACTTACACATCTTTATGCATTCACTATAGAGGCATTGCAATCACAAATCTTGACTGGATTGCTACTTTGCAGGAACAACCCTGTACAACATGTTCTTTCACACATGTCCACGTTCAACATGAATTTCATATACACATCAATTCCTTCATGACTCCCTGGTCTTCTCTTGTTCATATGTTTTCGGTTATAGGAATTCCCTGGCATCCCCTGCTTATCTTAGCTAGCTCAGACTTCTCTTTTAGTTTACTGACCCCATTACTTATCTGAGCAAAAACTGTTCTGTCTCCAACTTTTCCAAGCAACTACTTCATTATGATTCTTCACCTATTAATCCCTGTTCATGCATAAGATATCAGCCCGCTCCCCCCGCCAACCTTCAATACTTCATGTTCAGGCCAGGCCTTAATCCTACAATATTCACTGCCTTCTCAACCCCACCCTTTACCTTTATTATACATATTAAATCCCCTTAAGCCCAGCTCAACATGAATTTTTTTACGACACTGTAATCGAGTGATTACCAATTCTATCACTCCGTTGCTTGTACTAATTTCTCCATGGCATGCATCCTACGTCCAGTTCACTTTATAGTCCAATAGGATAAGAGTCACTGGATGTTGATTTAATATCCAAACTTATTAACAACTGTCTGGAGTACCGGAAGAAAAAGAGTAAACTTGCAGAACTTCCAGATATTTCAATATACTTACCTGGGGGCTTTTGTTTCCTAGCTCCGCCCTCCCCTTTTCATCCTGTCCCCAGCACTTGCGGTGGACCTTACCATGCCCCTTCACCAAATAAGGGTTAAGGTCAGCTAAAAGGAGGAGAGGAGTTGCCTCATGCTGTGATTCTTCATAAAGCCCAACCCTAGCGTTCCCACTCTTTAGAAACACTCTTTAAATCTTTATCAAACATTTATTGCGATCACTGTTGCCTTTACAGAGTCCTGCAACTGGGCACCACCCATCGCTTACACACTGAGTCTGCACATATTAATTAATCCATTCAATGTAGCACCGCACTATGCCCGCATTTGTCAATCTGATGTGATGGGAAAGAATTCCTATACTCCCCACCCTTCGGAAGCAGCCAACTAGTGTAGTGCCACGCAGATTCCTGACAAACTTGGTATTTTTGCCTCTTTCAAGGGAAATGGGTGCTTGTTTCTGTGAAAGGAGGCCTTTCTTTCTGCTTAGATTGGCACATGTATGACACTCACATCGCTTCTTCCACGTCACCTTAGGGGAGATGAGCCAGGTGAGTCTGTCTGCCTCTCTGCCCTTAAAGAGGTACTCCTTTTCCCCCAGCAAAGAACCAGACAATAGGCCCACTGTTTTAAGGGTGCAGTTTAGTGCCTTCCAAAGTTCAGGTCAGTAAATGTTATATCTCGACTTGAATTCTATTTCCTATTTGTCACGTTATATTGCTTTTGACATTTTCTAGCAGACATTGCCCTTTGCTCTAATGGAGTTCCAAAGGTTCTTTGCACCATTTCATGAAAACGGATAAATTTGTTCTCATCCTTTCTCTTATGTTCTAATTTTTAATACAATTGGCCTTACTAAATGTTCATTCGTTCGTAGACCCCTAATTCCTCTTATTATGAATTTGCGCTTTTTCATGTAATAATTAGCTCCAGGAAATTCCTCAATCACGATTTTCACTTGTATTTAGCCACATTAGTTTGAAATAGAGCTCCGCACTAAGATTATCGAGCGTGTAACAGCCTCTGATCAAATTAGTGTTACTAGAATTAGAAATAAAGGAATAGCAAAAAAAAAAATGGGAGTAAGGAAGCTTTCCTGTTGATAGCATCACTCCTATTCTTTCATCCATACCATTTATGATTTTTTATAGACCCCTGGTTATCCCCTCCTACACTCGCTCATGCGATTTTCCAATCTGAGTGGTCCCTTGTAATTTGCTCCTTGTATCGATGCTGTGGTCCATACCCCAATCATTTTGTTACGCTCTTCTACTTAGCGTTTTTTCCAAGTTTTAATGTACTATTTTTGGAATAAAAAACCAGAACTGCACACAGTATTTCAGATGTCGTGTTCCAGGATTTATGTAGTGCATTATGAATTTTCTTTTTTATCATATATTCCTTTTCTATGGTTCCTAGATGTTTCCGGGCCTTATCCACAGCGACTCCACAATTCTTTTTGAGTGGTAAGTAATTTAGACCCCTCATATACAGTTGATTATTTTTCCAACATCACTACTTTGACTTAACATTGAATTTCCTCTGTCCATTTGTCACCCAGTATCCAGTTTTGTGAATCCATTTTGTAAACTCTTACTCTAGTGCACTTGGACTAACTATCTATTGCTAAATTCTTGTTCCCTGTCAAACTGTGACACCTTTTTCCCAGATACACTTATGATTATGTTTGACATTACTATCAGTAGTACTGATCCTGAGAACTCATTTATTCCACGCGTCTGCTGCCATCTGAACTAACCATATTATTCAACCCTTTATGTTCCTCACTCTTTTATATCGATTAGCTAAGAACACCATGGAGCGACTTTCCCTATTATCTAATGACGACTAGTTGCTTAATAGCCTTTTGTATGGGTTGCCAACTTGTTCAGAAAAGGCCTGTTATAACTAGTGGTCATCTTCAAAGAATCTAAAAAGATTGAGACTGACATCGCGTCTTACAAAAGCCATGCTGACACTTCCACATAAGCATCAGGTTTAGTCTACATACTCTTTTGCTAAAGTAGGTCTTAAGATAGAATGTATTCAGGGATGTGTCTATACAGGATCTGTCTCCGATGGGGCAAGGGACTGACTTTGATGACCTTCTACGAGTCCAGTTGACAGTCCGTAGAGGAAAAGTCTTATGGCTATTATTCGTATGAGTGCTGATAATCTCTTTTTTCTAAATTTAGTTTCCAACAATTTTCATCCTTGCTCTAACTGCAACGTCGGGTTAAGCTTGCTTTCGTGTGTTTGTAATCGCATTAGCTATTTTCGGGTGTCAAGAAATTTTGCCCCCTGAGGAAGTTGCAATTTTGTTAACGAGCATTACATACAGGTGCCATTATGATGAGCTATCTTTTACTCTTCTCTTGGTACAGCAGGAGTGTTCTTTTAATTAGCTGAATAGGTTTTTAAATCACTGTTATTAATTTCTCACTATGTACCAAGTCTGGTAATTTGGTGAGTCTTATTCTATTGCTTAAATCTTAAAATTATCTCATGTCCAAAACCACTCATCTTACTGACACCTCTCAAGTCTCCGGAGAGTTTCTCAGATTCATCAGCCCGTAAAAAGAAAATGGATCAGAGCTGCTTGGGAATCTCCCCCATTTCTGCATAGAAGACGGGATTGAAAAAGGAATTTAGATTTCCACAACGCCTTGTCTGCCCTGCATCACCTGTTAGCACCTCAAGTTCCAGAATAGCCCACTACATATTGGCAGGCTCCCTGCTAGAATAGATCATCACATTATATAACAAAGTTAGTCTTTTTTTCTTATATTCCTTGCTATGTTCCTCTTTTGAATTCTTCTTGTACTGCTTATCACACTTTTAACATACTTAGATTCCAGCAGTATTATTTTCTTCCATATTTTCTTCCTAGGATTTTATTTTCAACATCTTTACATAAGACCCTCTTTCCGAAGTATGTGCGCTTTACTGGCGTCTGTTTAGCTCCCTTGTGAGGTGGGCTTTTCCTGTCCCTCCCATTATTTTTTCTTGGGGTGAGGAGGGAATGTCTCTATTAGTGTTTTAATGAGCCTCTATTCACCCCAGTGTGTTATTTAAAATTGGTACTCCATGTGGTTTGCAGAAGATTTCACCCTCAGATCGAGTTCCTTTCTAACTTCCATTTCAGCCTAAGCATGCAATTACTGTATTCACTAGCCCCCTTTGTCGAAGGTTGTTATGCCTACTAGTGTGGTTTCTTCACCTTCTCCCTCGTAACATGGATGTTTTCAAATTTAAGTAATTATGGCTCTCATATACCAAAGACGGGATTTAGTAGTATTCTTCGCCTCTATGATACGCCAAACGCGTGATAAGACCAATGAATTACCACCTTATTGTGGCGATTGTTTAGTAAATTGGTGTGATTCTGCCTAGTACAGCATTATCCTCCTCATTCAGTTTTGAGGAAAATGGAAGATAGCCCATTCCTTTACGATTGTGGATTTGGTTGTCTCTGACGTCTCGTTCTATTCCTGAAAAATCTGTCGTTTAAAGCAATATCATGTAAATTTGAGCAGAAGAGAGTGTATCGCGACAATACTCAGCCTAAACTAATTTCATAGTAGCTTTCGAAAAACATGGGAAACAATTATAAAGAATCAATGGGTAAGCATATTGATGAGTAAGCAATATTTATAAGTAATAGACCAACCTGAACTGATAGATAGTCTCCTAATAGGAGCAATCGCACGTCATTGCCGTAGCAACTATATACATCATATGAGTGACCTTAAAAACAAGATACTGGACCTAGATGATTAGGAGAGGACTTGTTTCAGACATATTACACTTATTTTAGAAAGGCTTTTGACACAGTTCCACATGACAGCCTCAAAAGAAATTCCATAAACAGGCATGCACAACTATTTGATAGGCTATACTCAAAGAATACGTTATCCAATGATTCACTGTTAAACGGATATATATCTCCATGAGCCTTATAGTCTTCCTGGAGCTGTACTATTCAATATCTTCTTTATAACTGGAAAATAATGAGAATATCTTATGAAATTTGATGACACCAAATGGGAGAGGTCTGTACTGGAGAACATGGGATCTTAGAATTCAAAATGCTGTACAATTGAGACATTATGTCTGATATAAAAAAGATGAAATTTAATAAAATAACGTGAAGGGAATATGCTTTCATACACACGATCTAGGGAATGGCATAAAATCTCAAATTGTACAACTACCAAATATGGATAGTAACTGCTTAGCAAATCATTACTAATTAAAAGGATCTGGTGATACTAATTCACAAATCTGAAATGAATTCGCAGCAATTTGATGCGTTTAGAAAAGGAGTACAATGATCATTTGGGCCTTGCCAACCGCTTAGTAAACAGAATGTAGAGGACGCGAAGTACATGGAATCAACTTCCCACTGAATCGTTGTTCCAGGTGTCAGATGGTCACTCTGCTTAGTTCGGTAGGAGATCTATCGTCACTTGAAGAAATGTATTTTACAAAGTTGGTGAGAGTTGAGTCTGGCAGAGAGGTTTTAGGATGGAAGGCCACTGTAGAAATATATTTATAAATTTTTAGATGAAGGCCTCACCTAGATGTGAGGTGGGAAAAACTGAGGCATGTTTAATCTTAGAAAAGAAACTGAAGAGACAACTGAAAAGAGTCTTCAAACATTAAGGCTTAGCAAGCACAGTTTGATTAAAACTTGTTCTCCCATGTTCACTGAAAGTAAGACAAGAAGTAATGGACTTAATCTTAGCAAGGGGAGATTTAGGTTATGATCTTAGGAAAACTTTTAAGTCACTCGTATTAAGTGAGTATATCGTATTTGTCAATCTGCTTCGAAGGGAGGGTTGTAGAATCCATCTAGTGAATAGTTTCAAGAACAAAACTTTAACCAACACCTTGTCACCAGGAGCTAAGTATATTGGTTCCTTGTGCTTCGGCACCGAATGACTGACCCTCCTCAAAGGTCCCTCAATCTACATTTCATCAATCTCTTGTGCATAACAGTCGCTAATAGTTGGTGTGTTCACTACCAACTTCACAAATAATACAGTATGCTGCTCACTTCTTAACGCCATTGGCCATAGTCCAGCCAAGCTCATACTTATCATTGCCCATAGGTTACATGGATATTTTCAGCCAACTTGTCCCTGGATGCTTTTTCTCTAGGGTTAAGAGGCAAAACAATCTCAAGAAGAAAATAATATTCAAGATTCCAACAAGAAGAAGGGATCTCCACAACCATAGCATATGTTCACGAACAGCTACGTCAGGATGTAACTCTGTTGCATCTCCCTTAATTACTATTCCTCATGCGGGACTACATATCTAGATCGTTTTCGAAGTGAGTGAGCCTTGAGCTTTTTCTGGGGTGAATACCACTCCGTTCACGAGCGCGAGGAGTTGGAATTTTCCAGGGGACTAGGTAGTTAATTATTATGTGTAAGCATGTCAGGTCCTCAATTATATGAGGGTGTGTTCAAGATCGAGGGAGATTGTGAGGGGCCACGAGGGTGTACCTCTCGTTCTAGCTGAGCTTTGAGGACTGTTGTAAGACAACCTGGATCAGATGATGGAGGGTGTTGAACCACTAGGGTGTGTAACGTGTACATAGATGGGCCTAAGCACAGTCACATTCTTTGTTCTAGTCCACGAATCTGACATGGGTTCGAATCTATGGTGGTCCATCCTTTTAGCGTCTGAGCTTATAGTAGTGTGTTTGGCTCATCGGAGAGAGTTGTGAAGTGGCTCTCTACAGCCTCCTTTTTTGTTAATATTTGTCGCTCACCGATATTCCTTAGTCTGTGTTCAGCGATTAACAATCCGTTGGACTTCTCTGTACGGATTTGGTCCAGTGACTCTTAGGTCGCTATCTTGGACTAGGTTGTACATTAGCTGAGGCATGCTCTGTATATCGATATTGTCGTGGATTGGAAATTACTTATTTTGCCTGGACAGTAGGTCAGCTCGTCTGCAAACTAAGTGTCACCTAGGAGTATAAGGAGCTCATTACTCGGTAAAGAGTCAATAAATTTGATGCGCAACCCCACACATAGGGAATAAGAGGGGATGCTATGCGACGAGGGAGGCTGATGGAAGCGTTGTTCCAAGGGTCAG
>NC_133769.1:73490029-73579520 GCF_003597395.2 Chelonoidis abingdonii | reverse complement strand
GCCATAAAAATATTGGCATATTGTGGGGCCATGTGGGTGCCCATAGCGGTGCCACTGATCTGGAGATATATATTGTCATCAAATTTGAAATAGTTGTGTGTGAGGATAAAAGATAGAGAGAGAGAACTAATCACAGGTATGCAAATTGGATAAGGAGCTTACATAAGAAACACTGAACAATGGCTTTGTCTTCCCATGAAAACCAACTATATAAATGTCATGGAAATAAGGGCAAACCTAAATGTAGTAGAGAAGTTCAGAAATCTCATATATATTAAATGATAGGGTTATGCCAGAGAGTAAAACGCACTGTCAGCAAGGAAGAATAGTTGGAATAATCTCTCCAATGAATAGAGTGACTCCTATAAGACTCTTCCAATTGTCATATATCCGAGGAGGAGAATATTCCGGCACATAGCTGACCTGCTTTCAAATAAATAATTGAGAGTGGGCAATAAATCATAAAAGAATCTTTCACAAGACAAAATCAAATTGGTAGAGGTAAATCTTCATTGCTTCAAATCATAATTTGTATCTGCACCGATTCCTATGATACATTGGGTGGGGAGGGAAGTTTCTCTTATGCTTTGTCCCACTTAAATAATATACTTACTTAAAGTAATATGAGAGCAAATATAAAGAAATCTGGCCCTCAGCATAAATGTTAGATTTCTCTTTTATATGTAGACAATACAGAGCTAGTGCATAGGTAAACAGTTTAACTATATCAGAATGCATTATGTGGCTCTAATTTAACTGAACCTCATTCACTGTATAATTTTCTTGATTTAAAAAAAAGATAAAGTAAGAGAGTGAAGTGACACATTTGAAAACTCCATATTGCTTAACTGCATCTTCGGAAGATCATCTTATTTTCTGAAGTGTTTATTGTATCTCATAGACTCTTAACGGGTTTTTCATTTCAGGAGGATGTAGCTGCAGAGAGGAGAAAGCAAACTGTAGTAGAGCAAGTGATGGTGGATCAGTTATCTAGGTAAGAGAATATACAAAGTATAATTACAAGTTAACACTGTAGAAGAATCAACTATTTGAAAGTGTGCCCTCTCTTGTGAAGGAAGTATTATTATTATTTTATTTTAAATTTGTGAACATTCTTTAAATTCTTTAATTTTCTGTAAAACTTCTGTGATGAAAATGATCAACCATCTAATTTTAAATGCCGTAAGTATAATCTAAGTATCTCTCAGAAGAATAAAAAATGTGTTAACACTTGCACCCGAATTTTAAGTGATTTACAGTAGCACACTCTTGAGAGCTAATCTGCATGCTTTTTTGCAAAATATATTAGTGCCTTTTGTAATACATTATACTTCTTCAGTGCCTTTCTTCTGAGAAACTCAATTTTTTAAAACAGTAATGAATTAATCAGCACAACAGTCCTTTGAAGTAAGACAATATTGTTCCAGTTTTACAGAGGTGGCTCTGAGAGAGTTGGACAATGTTACACAACTAGGCAGTTAACACCCACGGGTTGGCAGGTCTTTGAAGCACTGTAGACAGCATTTCAGTGCCTTGAAGGAGAAATGATCTTGTGTTTTTTGTTTGGTGACTCTCACTAGGCAGTATAGGTAACAGCATTGACTGTCTCTGGAAAGAACCACCGGAAAGAGAGAGAGCCTTTGCAGGGGACAGAGGGAATGAAAAGAACTTTGTGCTTCTTCTGATTGCAAAATACATTTTAATTTTTTTCTTATTGTGTTTCATCACATATACTTTTAAATAAGATGTGCACTAACGGACCATTCTTGCATTTCTTTGTGCTTGAAGCAGGGCCACCAGCGTTCCAAGCATGTGCTTGGGGCAGCACTTTTCAAGGGGCAGCACTCTTTTTTTTTAAATGTTTTTTTTGCTTCGGCAGTGGCAAAAACCCTGGAGCTGGTCCTGGCTTGAAGTAACTGATTATCAGGCTTATTTTCCTTAATGTACCTTAGGTATACACATTTAATGCCATACTGTGAAGTATGATTATATTACCTTAGCATTTACAAGAGTTAGAACAAAAATGAACTAAAATTTATATTTACTATAGAGCAATGGTTCTCAAACTTATTTGAGTGCACTCCACTTCTTAGTGTCTGTAGTAGTTTATGCCTCCTCCACCACACAAGCACATATACTGATAAAAAATAATCAACATGTAACTCTCACTAAACATTAAAAACAGTAAGGTATTTAGACAAACAGAGCCAATGACCCACTATAATAAGAGCAAAAGCAAAACTGTGATTGTGGTTGATGCTTACAATTAAATGTGCACACTGTATCATAGCAAACAGATTAATGTGTAGATAGCAACGACTTTGTATAATGCTATGCAATCTTAGAAATCCGTCAAAATGCACAGAACCATCTAGAGTCAAATGCACAGCGCCATCTGAGGACCTGATATGTCTGGAGGAATCAGCTTTGCTAGTTATTAATTGCTGTGGGTAAAATGTGCTCAGTAGCTCCCACCCCTCCCATTCTCATGGCCCCCAGAATACATTCTGCACACACACTCATGGGGAGGGGTGCCCCCTAGTCTGAGAACTTTTGCCATAGAGTAACGTTGCTTTGGTTTTTTTTCTTGTCTTCGGTCAGGGCTGTAATAAGTGACCCAGAGCAAAGTACAAATATTGGTACTTACCAGAGGGATTGGACCTTTGCAGGTCTTGAGACAGTACCATTGCGTTTTAGAAAAAGAACATTACATGAAACAAAGTAAGTATTCTTTTGTGGTGGTGGTTTGGAGTTTTTTGAGCTACAGGCTTATAGCCCTAATTTCAACCGGTTGTAACTTTAGCAAAACCTATTCCTTTCAGGCTGAAACTTTTTGTGCTTGGTCTTTCTTGCTTTCTTTCCCTTTTTTTTTCTCCAAGTGTAGTAAGTTTGTTCCATCCAGTTTTAGAGGTGCAGAAAACAAGATCAGGGAGTTCTTTGAGTATGATCTTCATTATGGGTGTTTTTATATGCCTGGGATAAACCAGGTGGAAACTTTTTAGATAGCAGTGGCTGTGTTTCATAGAATCATAGAATATCAGGGTTGGAAGGGACCTCAGGAGGTCATCTAGTCCACCCCCCTGCTCAAAGCAGGACCAGTCCCCAGATGGATTTTTGCCCCAGATCCCTAATTGGCCCCCTCAAGGATTGAACTCACAACCCTGGGTTTAGCAGGACAATGCTCAAACCACTGAGCTATCCTTTTCCCCCATCTTACATGTGTTCTTGTCTTCCAAAGGGTGTACAGCTCCAACTGTTAATTTACTTCTGACTGCTGTAGGAAGTAAGCAGGAGCTCAATGGTGGCCTTTGCTAGCCCCATCAGCCCCACTTCTTGGAAAGGTTGGGATTTTTGCTTATATATGCAGTCTTGGAGGTATGATATTTAGTATTAGTTATTGCTACACTTTGACAGATTTATTTATTTATTTATTTTGGTCTCTTCAGTTGTTTTTGATTTTAAGCCTTCCTCATGTCGTTTCATGTATTTTATCCATTACTATGGCTGAATCCAATGGCTTCAAGCCATGCCTTCCTGCAGTGGCACTATGGCTGTCACAGATAAATGTGCCTTTTCTGCCTCAGGGAATGATGTTTTCCTGATGATTCTTTGAGTGTAAAGATTTACCAAAAGGACATGTAGAATATGAAAAAACCATCTTAAACTTATGTGAGTATTGTTCCCCAGTACCGATCTTCTAGATCAGAGTTTCCAAAGCCTTTAAAAGCTGGACAGCTGTCCTCTCATTCTCCCCAGGCAACTGTGCAGGCTTTTAACAATCCCTTGCGTCTCTTAACTTACACATCTTTGTGTGTCCCCTCTCCCTACACCCAACACACTTCAGTACTTCATGAAATGCTGACGTACATCTTAATATAATAGTTCCTATCTATTCTTACATGTTTTGATGACTAGTGAAATAGTTAACTCAGATAGCAGTGACAATATTTTAAATGTTAACACCAATTGAAATTGGATTGAAATCCACATTGCAGAGCTATTGTTTCAGGCTCTCTGCAAATGTAGGCAGATATCTCTGCATCAGTTACATTCAAGTACTCAAATATAATTGTAAGAGACTTACTTTCTTTTAAAAAAAATGCAAGCTGTGACTCTGGGGAGCAATTTTAAAGTTTTGCTCCAGCCCCCTATAGCAAGTCTCTCTGCTCCCCAGGGGGTATGCCTCTACTTTAGTAAAATTGATGTAGAGAAATTGAAACTGATATTGACTGGACATTCTGCTACTATGATGTTGAGAAACACATAAGTGCCTAGATATATAGAGAGGTCCTGGGGTTGTTCTGAGTCAGGAACCAGCAGTGAAATGATTTCCATACTGAAGAGCAGTTCAATGGTAAGGACTGATTAAAACACCCTCTCTGCCTCAGAGGTTGAGTGTTAAGCCATTCCCCAGTGGCTCTTCAGTCTTACACTTGCATATCCTGAAATCCAGCAGTGTAAATCCACATTAGGCTCCACTATTGAATGCCACTTCAGTGTTGAGATAAAGTAGAAGGTTTGTTAAGTTCTTAAGGGACTATTTTTCTGAGTAATGCTTTTCCAGCATTGGTTTTCTTCGAGAGAGCCAAGGAAAATGAAGAAAAAGAGTCAACAGATTCGTAACTTTTCTTAGCACATCTAAATAACAGTGATGGAATGTCCACTCCACATAGGTCTGACCGGCGTGAAGGTGGCCAATTAACTGCCCAAGCTGCACCTGGAGGAGGAGCCAGGGTGCAGAGAACTAAGTGATTGGAAGCAGGCCCACCTGTGCAGGAACAGACGGGGCCTATAAAGCCGGGTAGGGGGCTACAGATGTCGGCTGCTGAGAAAGGACAGTCAATCCCTGGGAAGAGGGAAGAATGCTTGGGGGGCTGCTGGGAAAGGCTTCAGGAAGACAGGCAGCAGTCACTTTCTGGGAAGAAGGAGGAAGCTTTTGAGCTGGTACGCCCAGAGAAAGAAGGGGAACCACAGTGTAGGAAGCAGTCCAGGAGTAGTGAGGCCAGAGAGAGGAAGCCCAGAACTGCTGAGCTGAGGGTCCCTGGACTGAAACCCAGAGAAGAGGGCAGACCTGGGTTCCCCTACCAGCTGCCGAGTGCGTGGCATCAGTTTCAATTTCTCTACATCAATTTTACTAAAGTAGAGGCATACCCCCTGGGGAGCAGAGAGACTTGCTATGGGGGGCTGGAGAAGACTGCCTAGGACTACTGATGGACTGTTTCCCAGTGGGGAATGCTGAGTGATCTAGCTGGAGAGCTAAGTCATAAAGGAGATGGAGTGAGTCCTGGAGTGAGAGGAACTGCAGACCAGAGTCAGGGTGACAGCGTGCAAACTGTGGACTAAGGTGTTGTCTTCCAGAGCTAATCACCAGAGTGACCAGGAGGAGGCACTAGACCTGCAGTGAGTGGAGCACCCATGACAATAACATTGACCCCAAAGATATCCAGACTTGCTCTCCCTGCATTCCAGCTCTTTCATCTGCTTTATGACTCCACTGTGAAGGGTAACCTGGATCAACTCATAACTAGGTTACCACAATCTAGATTTATTGATAGTTCTAGAAATGGTTGAAATTTAATGCAAAATTTTACATATTTGGAATATATCTGTTGATAAATGTCATGAATTATTTTAACAGAATAAGGACCAGATCAGCATTAACTGAAAATGTGCTTTCTAATAAGTTACGCTTTGATGGCAGAATTATATCAAGGTAATCATAGATGTCATAGAACTCCTTTTTAAATCTGTGAGTAATTAATTATTTTCTTTTGCATGTTGGAATAGTTGCAGTACATTACACATCTGTTTAGAGGTATGTGCTTACAATATGTACATTAGAGCCCTGCGTGGACCTAGTGTAGAGCCTTGCAGCGAGACTGGGATCTCACAGGTCCCAGACCCGCTGCCATAATAGCAGGAGCGGGTGGGAACGAGATTAAAAATAGTCCCATGTAGGGTTCTATTGTACAAGCATATGTATAATTTTAATTTTCTTAAGTGGCTCTTATATGTTGACATAGTTTAGAACAGCCCTGAGTCTCATTTGACTCAAGAATCAGGGTTATATAAAGGATTCCTTTCTGATGTCCTTTGCTGCAGCCAGTGCTTTCTGGATGCAGCTGAGTATTCAGCCCATTAGCTTCAGAGATCATGATGAACATATCTGGTCCTAATACATGAAATCTGTTGGCTGAGTTGTGAAAACTCTTTCTGAATGTGGATTATGGAAAGCGTTTTAGAGAAATAGCCTAAAATTTAATTTAGATATGTGGCTGGATCCACAAGCTACACTGAACAATATTTCAAATTAAACTAAAGCAATCAAAACCAGTAATATTCTTAAAATAATGATTATAATAATATTGTAGGGCATTTGCCATTGAACGGCTACTAAAGATGCATATTTCAAAATAGTGATATCCTCATCCTATTTCAGTTTGAAATAGATTACAAACTCTAATATTGCTTTTCAATTACTGTTGTAGGAATGGGCGTGATGCTTGCAGAGAGCTGATTGGATTCTTTTTTATGTATGACAGATCTCTTACTGTATATGAATATCGACAATTTGGAAAAAATAGGTAGGATAAATGTTAAAAATTCTCAAGGAAAAATTCTCCAGATTATATCCAGAAGAACTTACTTTCAAGTTTTTATTTATTTAAACTTATTTTAAATCATCTCACAGAACAAATGCCTTACCTTTCATTCAGAAAGGAGTTTATAGTCATCAGCGTGGACGAAGAAAAGGACAACAATATGATCTTAGTGACTTTTATGTTGTAAGTATTTTTCTATTTGAAAATATATCAACTCTGCTGATGATTTGGAAATGCCACTTGGGTTGTTTGAATTCTGGGCTGAAGCAAGGACTTTAATCTGACATTCAAGGGACTGATCCAAAGAACGTTACAGTCAATGAAAGTCTTTCCATTAACTTCAGCTTCTTTCGTTGAAGCCCTAAGTCTTAAAGAGTCTGGGCTAGAGATGGTTGAGAGTTTTTGACTAACTCATTTTTTGTTGGAATATGCCAGTTTGTCAAAATCAAAACTTTTTGTGGAAACATGTCAGTTTCAACAAAAGTTTATTTGAAACCGATTTCTCAGATTAGGATGGAATGTTGAGGGAGATTGACCCACAGAATAGCCAATAGCCCAATGGTTAGGGCACTCAGCTGCCATGTGGGTGACTCATGTTTAGGTCCCTGCTCCAAATCAGGCAAAGCAGGGACGTGAACCAGGGTTTCACATATCCTAGATGAGTGACCTAACCATTGGGCTACTATTCTGGGGTGGATGCTCTCATTTTTTTGCAACAATTTTGAAAAGTTTTTGTTTTTTGTATTGTTAAACAGTAAATGCATTGAAATCTTAGATTTCTACAGAATGGGAAAACCCTTTCCCTCCCAGCTCTAGTCTGGACCATGTGCTTTATAAAAACACCCAGCCAAATACTAGAGATGCCAGTAGTAGTCTCAAAACAGGTTGCATGTTCTACTTTTTTCCACCAGAGGGCACAAAGCTGCAGCTGTGAAGGGGTTTGTAACATATATTGTTACAAAACTGAGTAACTGTGAAAGGGAAGAGGGCCCTGGTGACCAAGGAGAACAAAGTTGTGGTTTAGATCTCATTAGGTATGTGGCAGACATGTAAATTCTGAGGGGAATTCATGTTCATTCCATATAAGTACAGCTGCTAGCATAGAATTTGAATTACTGATTCTCTAACTTTCAAAATCTCATGTTTTATGTTCTTAAATTACAATACTGAACTAGAAATTTGTGCCATAGTCTAACTGAATCCTAAAATAGCACTTTTTTCTATTTAAAATTTTAAAAATTCTAGTTCTTCATGAATTTCTTGTATAGTATATTCTATAAAATATACAACTTGCTTGTAAATCGTTCATTTGTTGTTACCTACAGGGTGCTAACCTGACTTTTCTGAGTTGCAATCTTAGCCTTCCAGAAAGCATTAAACAGAACCCAATACTTACCCTTCGTGTCACAAATATTGATGAAGCTGCAATTGACATTCTAAAGTAAGTTCAATAGACTAGCTTTTCTGAGTAGTTTTCCTTTTTTGCAAATTTCTTCCCAAATGAAGATTTTATATATATAAGATTTAAACAAATACATATTATTGATGCTGCTAAAAGTTTCTGCATTTAGGCTCTTATTAGGAAGAATTAGCCATCTGAATGAATGGTTTTGAAGTAACATACAAAGGAGCCTTTAACTGTTTGTTGGGATGGAGAGAGCAATTGTAAACTAAAAGATTTACGTTCCTTAAAGGTCATATTCTCTGCATTTTGGTGCTGAACTTGAACTTAAAGACAAACTAGATAGATAGAAATCATATATTAAAACCTTTCTGATGACAATAGCTTTGATTACTTCATTTGAAAGAATAAACATTCAACTTCCTACCTTAAGGGAAAGAAAGCCAAAGAACTGAAAGAAAAGAAAGGAATACGATGTAACTGGTGCATTTCCCTAACAATACGACACCTCTTATGGTGCGGGGTTGGGAAACCTGAAAGCCAGAGAATGTAACCATGTAATTGCTCTCTAGTCCTTGCCATCTTTGTCAATGCAGACTAATAAAGGTTTGTCTATCTCGGCTAGATTTGGCCCTTCACTGACTTCACCAGCATGGCTGAATGTGGCAAAGAATGGCTAAGAATGTCACTTAGAGGATTTAATATTTTTTGCCATTGACTTTGGAGTGTACCTAATGAGCAGTGAGTGACATTTCTGATTTAGAGGATAACTTGAATAAACATCTGTAACTTTTTCATAATGAAATGTGAGTAATCTTAACACATTTCATTAACAATGTAGGGCCTGGTTGTGTCCTTAAGAGAAATTCTGTACATGGATCTTTCCCCTTCCCCACAGAAAGGAGACTCAGCCACCTGGGCAGCAGCATTTCCTCATCCCAAGGAGGTGCTGCTCCAGAGGGTGGGCTGTGGATGTGAGGTAGGACTCCTCCTTTCTCTATTTGTTTCCTCTCTTCCTTATGCCCAGTGAAATCCAGGATGGAAATGTAATACAGCTTGGAGATACAGTGGAAAACCTCTCTTGAAGGGGAATTCCTACATTTATTCTTTCAAAATAGGCTTTGATAAATTCACTTGTTTCATACACTAAAATAAGGGAACTTTAAAAAAAATTATTTCACCTTTGTAACAGCTAGATGAATGGCTAATCATTGAAAGTACATTATTTTGTAAATCGGACTCTCAGCTAAATCTCTCTGCAAAAGTAAACTGTCATGTACATTTAATGCCTTCCTTTGGGTTTCTGAATTTCATAGTCAATATACAAATAATTTTGTTTGAAGGTTATGATTCCATTCCTGTGTGGTTTGAACAATTCTAATTCTGTTATATGATTTTAAGATGTACTTTCATGGAGTTTGCGGTCTGAGATTATGGTGAAGAGTCAATGTTAGCCTATAATATATATTTAAAGATTTAAATCATCCTGTCCTATCAAGGCAATAATGATGCTCCAATTAAGACATTCATTCAGTATCTAAAGACTTTATTAGAACAACTTAATTGACTGTTGCTATAAATTTCATGTTGTCTATCAAAATGCCTAGCTATATAAAGCCTGTTCTCAATTACACTAAAACCCACTTTATGGCACCATTACACTACCATGGTGTAAAGGGGCTTTACTGTAAATGAGAAACAGGCCCCTAGAATTTACAACTTATCTGTATATTGTAGTGTCCAGTAATATACAGTATATCGATATGATATTTACAGCTATTTTTTCTTCTAATTATGGCAAGGCTTTCACAAAATGGAGGACGAGTTTAATTGTTGATAATTTGTGTAAGGCATTTTGCACCTCATGAGTATATTCTTTCTGCTGCACAGCTTCTCTCCTCATTCATCACTAATAGTAATACCTCCCACCTTTGGAATTCAGAGATGGTCTAGCGTGGCAGCGGAGTGCAAGCATTAAGCCAAGTCCAGGAGGTGCTATAGGCAGTTTTTTAGGGGAGATGTGCTCTGCTGCTATAAGTCACTGACTCATACTGCCAGGACATGGGGGCTTTATCATTGGATAGTCATGTAAGGCCTTGACTTCTGCCCAAAACTGTGAGGCCTTGTCTACACTACCAAGTTTTGTCGCCAAAACTGCTGTTCGTCGACCCAAACATTGAGTGTGTACACTGTGTGAGGTGACTTTTGTCGAGGAGAGTGCCTGATTTTGGCGACAAAATACATCCACCCTCATGAGAGATTTACGTCTTTTCCCCCCACATTTTTGTTGATGAAATGCAAGCATAGACACTGCCCTTCATTTCATCACTTTCTTTGGCCTCCAGGAGATATCCCGCAATGCCCTTCCTGATTGCACAGGTCAGCAATTTGACCTCCACTGCCCTGCAGCCAGATAGATAACCATACATCCCTCCCCTTAGAAGCCCCGGGAATTTTTGAAATTCCATTTCCTGTTTGCTCGGTGTGGAGAGGTCTCATTTCATCTTTCGAGGTGGCCATGGTGGGTTATCGCAGCAAATGCTTGGACCACTGCAGAGCTGTTGGATCTGATCAGGATATGGGGAGAGGAGGCTGTGCAGTCCCAGCTGCGCTTGAGCCGAAGGAATTGGGGTATCTATGGGCAGATTTCTCAAGCCTTGTGTGAAAAGAGCTATGATGGGGACACGCTGCAGTGCAGAGTGAAGATAAAGGAGCTGAGGCAGGCATACCATAAGGCGAGGGGGGCAAACCATCCCTCAGGTGCTTCACCTAAGACTTGCCGGTTCTGTAAGGAGCTCGATGCTAACCTTGGTGGTGACCCCATCTCCATTGCCAAGAGCCCCATGGATACTTTGGAGGGCACGGAGGCGGCAGAAGGAGGACCGAACCTGGAGAATGAAGTTATTGATGAAGAGGTGGAGTTAGATGAGGATGTGCAGCTCCCGACGGGGTTGCCCAGTGGGGCAGGCAGCCAGGAACTGTTCTTCATTCTCGAGATGTCTAGCCAGTCTCAGCAGTTGCTCTCCGATGAGCAAGAAGCAGGAGATGAAACTCCTGGTAAGTGGCTATGGCTTGTGTAGTGTAGAGGTGGGTTTAGGGCACAGAAATGTGGGAGGCTGGCTGTGTTTCTGTGAGCTGGATATTTTCCTGTGTAGCTAATTACTGTGGCAGAACAGGGTGATGCATTCCAAGATCTCATGGGAATCCTTCAGAGAGATCTCCAGGAAAGTTTCCTGGAAGTAGTCGATAATCCTCTGCTGAAGGTTCTGTGGAAGAGCAGCTTTGTTCCTTCCCCCATTGTAGGAAAACTTCCCACATCATTCTGCGATCACTTTTGCAGGGACCAAAGCGGCAAGCAGCATAGGGAGCAGGGCAGAAGCCACAAGCACAAAGTAGATGTACTCTCGTTTCCCTGATTACCCTTAACAGTGAGATATCTGCTAGAAGTTCCCCTTGCCTGTTGAAAAGTGTGGGAGAATTTTAGAATTTGTTCCCTGGAATGCTGCCCCATGGCCCTTGCAAAGAGTGTGTGCTCTTTTTCCCCATGTGAAGCGCCCTCCCTCCCTCCCTGCTGACCAAAATTCGCCGTGCTTTAGGTGTTTGCAGAGATGTGTGCCTGGCTAAGGTCAGTGAGAAAGTGATGACAATGTTGCAAAAGATGTATTTAACGGAAACATTTCAATGCTGAATTTAACAATCTCGCTTCTATGCTTTTGCCAGATGTGGCCTTCAGGAACACCCACCCCATCGCAGCTGAGCATCTCCACCAGATAAGAAAACGCCCAAGACACAGTAAAGAAGACATGTTCCAGGAGGTCCTGCAGTGCTCCAATGCAAAAAAAAGGGAATGAAAGGAGTGCTGGGAAGCCAAATGGCAGGACAGAAAAGAGAACCACGCATTTGAGGTCTTTAAACCACGGTTTGAGGATTTCAATAACTCAGACATAGGTTAAGGGTTTGTTACAGGAGTGGGTGGGTGAGATTCTGTGGCCTGCATTGTGCAGGAGGTCAGACTAAATGGTCATAATGGTCCCTTCTGACCTTAAAGTCTATGAGTCTGTTTGTTAAGGATGCTAAAAATTATGGAGGAGAAAACTCAGATGCTGAAAGCCTTAATAATGCCAGAGGCTTAGCAAATTAGTGCTTTACCTCCACTGCAGCACATTCAGAACTCTTTTCCATGCCCACCCTCCCAAACTGCCTGTACATTCCTTTCCATCTTCCAGGACTTCTCAGTTTCCCCTTCACTTCACCCCCTCGGACAACTTTCACAATGATAGCTGGACCTACTCACAGCTGTGAAAGTCTGCCCTTCCCTGCTTCCTCCTTTCCTGCCAAGCATCTGTGTGTTTGTGTGTGCTGTTTCTTGTGCAATAAAAGCAGACTTTCACAATAGTAAATTATCTTTATTTTGTTTCTACAAGGTGAGATTGCAGGCACTGCCAATACATGCAAAGGCATTGTAATCACTTTATTACAGGAATAAAAGGCCCCAAATATCACCATTGCCTCCAAGAAAAACTACATGGCATGTAACATTGAAGCAACTCACACAGAGATATGTTACTGGTGGTCATTGTCAAAGTGCCTCAAAGCCTACCTGATTCAAATAGGTCGCCTCTGGGCTCCTCTGACAGCCCTGGTATCTGACTGCTCAAAATCAGCAGCCAAGCAGTCTGTCTCAGCACTCCACCCCTGAGCAGACCTTTCACCCTTAGCTTCACAGAGATTATGCAACATACAGCACACGGTTATGACTTTAGGAATATTATCCTCATTGAGGTCCAACCTGCCATAAAAGCATCGCCAGCACACCCCTAATCTGCCAAAGGCACATTTAACTGTCATCCGGCACCTACTGAGCCTGTGATTGAACCATTTCTTACTGCTGTCCAGGTGTCCCGTGTAAGGTTTCATGAGTGACGGCTATAAGGGATACTCAGGGTCCCCCAGGATGACTATGGGCATTTCAGCAGCCTCCACCATAATCTTCTGGTTAGGAAAGAAAGTCTGCGCTTGCAGCTTTCTGTACAGGCCATCATCCCACGCTTGCATGACGATTCAATCCCACCATTCAGTTCTTGTTTCACGAGCTCAAAAGTGATGGTCTACCCTATGCACCTGCTCTGTGAATGCCAAAAGCAATCTAGAGTTGCTCCTATCCATATCATGCAGGATGTTGAGCACCTGCAAGTCTTCTTCAGTTAGGAACTTCACGATTAACTCCACTGCCATCCACGATGTCTTCATGACAGCAGAGCAAAGGAGAGCAGCGTGGGATCCATCCCTTCTCACAAAAATGCCAAGGTACACAACAAAGAAGGGCCATTGAGAAAAGGCTGCGAAACAAAATTGGAAACGCATGGAGTGCTGGGACAGAAAGCAATGCAGCATGGGACATTTAGAACTGTCTCAAGATGCACCGCAATCTGCTCTATTGTCCCACAACACTTAATGAGAGAAGGACTGTGGGATAGGTACCCACAGTGCATTGCTCACACTGTCGATGATGGTGGCCCCACTGTAGACACGATCTGCCAACAGAGGGAGCAAGTGTGAACATGAAATTGCAATTTTTATTGTGTCAACATCACTGTTGTTGACACAGATTGGTAGTTTAGACATGGCCTGACTCCACCATGGGATACTTGATCAGGAGCATGAGGATTTTGTTGGAGAGGAGAACCCCTTACAGCCTGCACAAAGATAAGTCTTGCAAACTTCAGAGACTTTGTAAGGCAGCAGTTAATAATGTTAATGAGCAAGTAGTGAAGTTTTAAACCCTTTCTCCTTTGCTTTTCCACCATGAGGGAAGTGTTTGCTGCTTTTCTCCTCACAGAGGCTCTCTTCCAGAGCCCTATATCCAGTTCAATGCCGTCCTCACGTTCTGCAGCATGCCTGGGCACTCAGAGAAACCGGGCACTCATGTAAAGTCCTGCCTCATGCTGCAGTATAATGGGAATTGGGTCTATCTGGTTTTCAGCCCATAGGCCCTTGCTGTGCCAGGCAAAGGGGCTCAGTCTCTCCCTCTTCCCTTCTTCCCACCACATGCTGGCTCCACACCGAAGGAGTACTTCAGGCAGTCTGTGACCAGAACACAGGCACATAAGCACTCTACTCCTCATGTAGCTTCACCATAATGGAATTACAGGGAGGTAAGTGAGAAATCCCTTCTCATGTTCAAAACAGCTCCTGTGTTACTGAGTAAAACCTCAAGGCCTGGTCTACACTGGTGTGTGTGTGGGGGGATTGATCCAAGATGCACAACTTCAGCTATGAGAATAGCGTAGCTGAAGTTGACGTATCTTAGATCGACTTACCTCCTATCCTCAAGGTGTGGGATCGACGGCCGCGGCTCCCCCGTCAACTCCGCTTCTGTCTCTCGCCCTCGTGGAGTTCCAGAGTTGACGGCAGAGCGTTCGGGGATCTATTTATCGCGTCTAGACGAGACGGGATAAATCGATCCCCGATAGATTGAGCGCTACCCGCTGATCCAGCGGGTAGTGTGGATGTACCCCAAATGATACTAGGTCTCTTAAAGTACTCAAATGAGTGCTAGCCAGTGTGTGGGAGCAGACACACATCCTTTCAGGCTCCTGAGTACATTTAGTAGACTATTCCCACAAAATTTGTACCAGTCCCCCTCCTTGGTTTTGGGATTCCCAGACCAGGATGAACACTGTGCTATAACCCTCCTCTGAACAGCCTCGGAAAGTACCGTACACATGACCAAAAGAAAAAAGTTTAAACTAAAATGATATATAGAAGCATAAAGGAATTTTGTAAGTTTCGAAAACGTAAGGTTGGTTCAGTGCTGCCTCTGAAAGACAGTCACATCTTCAAAAGGGGACTTCTTGGCCGAATTCCTAATTAGAGACAGTAGGCATGTGCCTAGGGGCACCCAGCTTCTGTAGTGGCTTAGAGCATGTTCAGTATCAGCGGAATGCCTACCATCAGTAGTGCTGCTTCCTCCCTCCCTCTGGGCTCGCTCTGCCCTTATATCTGAGATCCCAAGGCTCCTTTGCATCTAAGTCAGGGTCGTCATCCTCCCACTCTCCAGTGCAGTCTGATAAGCTGTTATGGGTATCAGAATTGGTGCATGTCTTTTCGTCGGGATGGAGGTCCCTAGCCCGGCGCCTACTGGCCACCAATGTCTTATCCGTGTCAGTGGCCCCCATGCAATCCATGAGATGCTCCTTGATCAAGGAGGTCATGCTCCTCATCTTGCTCAGAAGTCAGATTGCTGGCCAGCTCTGCAGTTGTGACCATCTTTCCAGTGTAGGCCCAGGCACTGGTGATCCTTATCTGTGTGGAGCCACCTCAGTTGTCCTGTCTGGGTCCATAAACCCTGGAACAGAATCCAGCTTTGGCTCAGTTAAAGATCTTCTCTTCATCTCTGGATGATGCTGTGCTGCTTGACTCATCCTCCCTTCTGGTATTGGAGGATTTTGAAGATGTACCAAGACCTTTTGCGATGTGTAGCTGCTTCCCTCGGTACCCAAGCTGAGTTCTTACAGGAGAACACCCACAAATGGATGGACATTTTACAGCTGTCTTCCCCTGGGAGAGTCACCTTCCCTATCAACAATGTGCTCCCAGAACTGGCTAAGGCCCTCTGGAACACTCTGGCTTCAGTACCATCTGTGGATAAGAGCATGGAGAAGCGCTATTTCATTGCCATGCAGGGATTTATGGGGTTTTATTCCTTTCTGGCCCCAAATTCCCTAGTTGTAACTGTAGTGAACAACAGAGTCCAGCAGGGAAGGTTTAAGTCCACCCCCAAGGATAGGGACTCTAAACGATTGGACCTCATAGGCAGAAAGAGTTATACCTCCTCTTCCTTACAGATGCAAATTGCTAACCAGAAAATCTAGCTGTCCAAATATGACTTTGTTAACTAGACAGCTATGTCAGAGTTTTCAGACCAGCTGCCTGAGGCCTCACAGGGGGAATTTCGGGCCTCTGTCAATGAGGATTGTTTGGTGGCTAAAATGTTCTTGCAATCTGTGCTTGATTGCTCAGACACATAGGCCAGGTTGATGCCCTCTGTGGTCATCATGAGGAGGGCTGGTTGCATATTTTTGGTATTACGCCCAATGTTCAGCAAGCTATTGAGGATTTGCCCTTCGACAGCCAGATGCTGTTCTTGGACAAAACTGATGAGACACTGCACTCCTCCAAGGACTCCAGGGCTACCTATGGTCATTGGGGGTGTACACGCTGGCAGTACAGAGATGCCACCATGGTGATTAACAGCAGGAGCCACAGTGCATGTTCTTCCGTCCTCCGAGGCAATGGAATTATCCCCAGAAAGAGGGATAGATCCCACAGGAGAAAGTAGTCTGGCTTGGGGTTTGACCAGTCCACATTCCAGGTTCCCATTTTAACTCCTGGGTCCAGAGCACTGTTCCAGTAGTTGCTTTTCTGTCTTCATCTCACCTCTTTGGAGACAGGCTGGCCCACTTTCTTAATACTTGGGGCTTGATTACTACCAAAGCTGTGTCCTAAGCACCATCAGATTGGGTTGTGCCATCCAGCTCCTCTCCGTCCCTCCTCAGGGGACCCCTCTCATGAGATATTGCTCCTCAAGCAGGTCTGCTCTGTGCTGGCAGTGGACGAGGTTCCACCAGAATACCTGGTACTTCCCAATACCCAAATCCAAGGGAGGAGTAAGATCCATCGTCAGCCTTCGTAGACTCAACAAATATATCCGGTACATGAGGTTCTGAATGGTCATTCCATCAATTATCCTCCCTGCATTGTCTCAGAATGACTTGTTTGCCTGCTCTAAACCTTCAGGATACCTATTTTCACATGCCGATTTTATCAAGCCACAGAAAGTTCCTTTGGAGTGCCACTTTTAGTACACAGTGCTTCCATTCAGCCCGTCTTCTGCTCCCTGTGTTTTTACCAAATGCATGGTCATTGTTACAGCGTATCTCAGGAAGAAGGGGCTTTACATCTTCCTATATCTGGATGACTGGTTACTGAGGGGCAGAGCCAGGGAGCAAGTTCTTGCTCAAATTAGCACGACGCTGCAGTTGCTAGACTGTCTGGGTCTCATCTAAACACCGTAAAGTCAATCTCGGCTTCCACTCAAAAAATCGAGTTTATTGGGACTCTGTTAGATTCCATGCTGTCAAGAACATTCCTGCTGACTGACCATTTTCAGACAACTAGCCATCTTTGCCTCAGTCTGCAGTCTCAGCCTTCTATGACAATTTGAATGTGTCTGCAACTCCTGGGCCACATGCAGGTGGTCCAGTTTGCAGAGTTGTGCCTTCACCCCCTTCCATTGCACCTGCAGAAAACACAGGTTTCTTGGAGCAAGGACTTCTCCTTCATATGGACCTGGACAATCTATATTAACAGCCTGGGCATCAGAAAAGATGTGTAGTTAAGTGGGATTTCTTGCATTAGTCTCATCAGTACTTCTTGGTATCCAGACAGAACTCAACCAGGAAATTTCATTAATTGATCTGGTCAGATTATGTTTCTGGTGTGAGGGGAAACAGAAAGCTCTTTGGGGCAGGGATTGGCTCTTTATTTGTACAATGCCCAACACAATGGGGCCCTGGTGTCCATATACTACCATAATACAAGTTATAATAATAACCACAAATTTTGGTGATCTCAGCCACACTAGAGTTTCTCCAGGTTGGTTGATTAGAGTCCTGTAACCATAGAAAAGTGGGTAACAGTTCTAGCATCGTTCTTTAGGTGGGCTCCCTGTTTGAGTATCATCAGGTGTCAAGATTAGTCAGAATGATAGATTAGACAAGTCTGTGGCAGGGCTTTCTAAATGACATTAGGTCCAAAAGACTGAGTTTGGAATTAGTTCCTCTGTCCATTCAAGAACAACTCTACTATTGTTGTAGGAAAAGGTTATTCTTTTAGCTGCAGAAACCTTTCTGTTCAGAGTAAATTCTTCCCACAATTGCTGTGAAATGATTCTTCCATCATTTTGTTGCAGTGCTTAGCACCTCTGAATGTTGAAGCATAAATGGGCATTAGGGTTACAGGGCTAACTGCACTTCGGTTCCCTTGCTTGTCTCTGTGAGCTCACCCTCTAGAGCCTTTACCCACCCCAGGGTGCAATTTTGCAATTCTCCTGCTTTTAGTCAGGTTTGGGCTATGGTACCTTTGTGTATCAACTGTTACCCTGCAATTCTGACTGAGTTTGGGAGTCTGCAGCCAGAAGTAAATAGTGACCACACAGACTTCTTAAAATAAATGTATTGTCTATTTAGCAGTAGAAACAAAACACTGAAGGAAAAAAGGTTTTAAAGCAGCCTACACACATCTATCTTGCCATCTGCTGATGGTAACCAAGGGAGACATAACTTTCAAACATCCATGGCAGGTTCCTATGTCTGCTAGATTCCCCTGAACAGCTGCTGGCTTTTTCTTGAGAGACTGTCCCTTTAAATCCTGCCAGAGATTTTTTGTTCTTCTGTGTTAGATGGGTCCTTGGTTGTTCCTAGTCAGAACCAGTTATGTAAGTTATCTGGAGACCGAGATAGTTGATACTAATATAATCAAAACTAACAGTTCTGGCATTTGCCTTTAGCAACTCTAATCTGTCAGCTGATAGGTGGATTGCTGTCAAGAGCCATCTCCTCCTTCTTGCTTGTATTTCAGACTGACCCCCAGTGAGTTAAACCAATATAGTCATACAGAAAACATTTCAGTAACCAGGCCAACGTACAGTATCAATAAATTATTACAGGGCAGCTCCAAATCAGTCAGATTACACATCCCAGTTGTACCTTGTTCATTTCATTCTATCCAAGATAGATGTTTAGGGCCTCAAAGTTGTTGCAGGCAAGATGTTAAAATCCTGCACCTGGGAAACTATGAAGAGGAGTCAGGACTCCCTCAACAAGGTCCATTGTGGCATTATGGGAAAAGTGGTGTGAGATTCATCAGCAGAAGACTTGCAAAGTAGAGTTCCATTCCTCTGCAGAATGGTAGGAAGGTGTTGCTGGGTTTGTTCCCAAATAATTCCTTAAACGACAAAATTCTTGCTCTGTATGGCAGGTCTCGTATTTCTGCTAATTATTTGACTCTGATAATAGTTAAAATTCTGCGTATACTGTGCCTCCCTATTTCTGTGATTCATTGCTCACTGCTTCCCATTAGTGGTGAATGAGGAGAGAAGCTGTTCAGCAGAGTGAGAAATTTCTTACCTGATATTTTTTTTTTTCTGTTAGCAGCTTCTCTTCTTATTCATCCCTCCCCAGCAGTCTGGTAAATGACTGTAACACAATTTGTTGTAACAAATTGAATTTTTTCTCTAAATGGAAACCTAGATGTATAATTAACTTAAGGTTATTTATATACTATATCAGTTTGTCATCTTAATGCTAATAATTGGTTGCTGGAGTATTTCTACAGCTTTGAAAAAACTCATCTGATGGCCTAAATTAAAGGGAGGGGTTTAGTACTAGAGCCGCCAGCAACACCATTGCTGCTGAATTCCACGAGTGAAAAGTGTTTCTTATTAGTGATGAATGAGAGAAATTGCTAACAGAAGATTATTGGGTAAGAAATTTCTCAATCCTACTGTTGTTGCACAAGAACATTTTGTATGCCAGTATCTATTAAAGTTAAGGCACTCAGTGTGCTGGTGAGTGATATAAGAATCATGTTTTCTTTTTTTTCTGTTCAGAATATTTTTGGTAGCAATCTTTTTGTTTTGGTAATACAGGTAACTTTATCATTATGAACTGATTAATTTTAGAACTACTTCTGTGGGAATCAAGCAAGACATTACCCAGCAAGAGACTGATGAGAGCAGAGTTTTCAGGGTTGTTCAAGGTTTGTTTACTTACCACCATTAACGTTTAATTTTTTGTTAGTGTCTTTGCTACTCATCTAAAAGAGCACTAAAAAGTTTTTTAAATTATTTCTATTTTAAAGAAATTAACACAAGCAAGATATTTAAGTTAATACAATAATTATTACTACTTGCATCAGACAACACAGAAAAGGAATGCAAACATAAATGTCTTTCACTTTGTGCTTTAATATGTGTTCTTTGAGAATTTTCATTTTTTTTTTTTTTTTTGAACAAAGGAAAAGCCCAGCACAAGCCCTTGTATAGATTAGTTACAAATGTAATGTGTCAAATGTTGCTTTCAATAATGACATAATGTATGAAAGAAATGTTATGGAACCCCATTCATGTGACACTGAATTTTAATAGATTTTGCTCATTTGTCACTGATACAGCATTGAGAAAATAGCTTTATGTTGGATAGCTCTTTTGGTCATTCTTAATACACTGGATTTGTTCTAGATTTCCATCATCTGCATATTAAATATTTTGCTTACAAATAAAGTTGTCAGGGCACATTTATTCGTGTTCACTGGAAGATTTAATTCATCTGTACACTGCAATTGATAGACTTTTGGAGAGAAGACTTTACTGTTTCACATTAATATAATTCACTTCAAACAGGAATACATTAATCCAAAGTAGGAACCTTTAAGTTCACTCTGATAGGGTCTACATGGGGGATTTACAGCACAGCATTTGGGTGTGCACTGCTATTCAGATTTCGCATTCCAAACTGCAGGACAGTGTTGAGAGACCTTATACTTCAAAAACAAGAGAACTTGGCTGTATAGATGTGCTGTTTAACTAGCAGTGTGTTAAGTGGGAATTTTTTGGAAAAACACCTTCAAAACATCTTCATGTAAAGATTGTTTCCTTTATTTCTCCTGATCCTTAGGTATACTTAAAGAGAAGCTAAGTAAAAGGGGAGTTCGTGTTGTAACAGGATTAGGAAAATACTTTCGAGAACGGGATCAGAAGAGGGATGGAGCTCTCTCTAAGGCAGTCTTTAAACAAGCTCTAACAGTATTTCATTTAGAAGTGCCTGAAAAGGTAAGTCTTGATGCAACTGTAATCAAGAGTGTGATTCCAAAGCGATTGTCTTCTAAAAGTTTATGGAGTCGGTACTTGCCTTCATTTAAATCTGCTGTTTGATAACTATATTTGCTGCTTTTTTGGTGGGTTTTGGTGCTTCTGCTTTCAGTCTCACATGAAACTCTTTTAAAAAAGTAACAGTCAGGTCTTCTTTAAATGTCATAATGAAGCAGAAAGGGCACAACCCATATTTTTTCTTTTACGTCTCCTTTAAAATAATATTAAAAAAAAAATCCTGGGGCCTAATTGAGAGAGGGCTAGTATACTTCCAGCTGATAGGTAGTGTAGGAGAAACTGACTTAAAAAAAGGTTACTGACTGGTTGGTTGGTTGTCTTCTGTATCCTTAATTAATAGTTTCTTTATTGTAGTCTAGACTATTCCATGTATTAGATTGGGTGGTAGATTCCCATTGCCAAAATAGATTACTCCTGGGGGAATTCTGCACTACTGTGCGTGTGCATAATTAACGAGTCCTGTATATTTTTAATTTTTTGCGCAGAAAAAAGCCTCTGCCAAAATGTTGCCGCAGTTGCGCCTTTTGCCCACCTGAGGGCCCTGTGTCAATAGAACAAAGCAGCAGCTCTTTGCCAGTGAGGGAAGAGAAAGAGGCCTGCCGTCTTTACAGTGGGCCAGGTCATTTAGAGAAAATGGAGAGACAGACAGCATGGGGTGCTGCGGGGATCAGACAGGGGCTCATAAGGACTAGTGAGGGAAGACACACTGGGGCAGGGGCTGAATGGGAGTGAGGGGCACAGGGAGCAGTGAGGTGCAGTGCCACATGGTGATGGGGGAGGGGTGCAGAGCTACATAGGGACAGTGGGTGGGGGCACAGAGACATGAGGACGGGGAGGGTGGATAGGGACGCATAGGGACAGTGGAGTGGCTGGGTGGGGCACATGAGCTTTGAGAGAGGATACAGGTACATGTAGGGACATGGAGTGGCTGGATCGGGGCACAGACACATGGGGATCGGGGAGGGGTACAGAGCCACATGAGGATGGGAGGAGTGGGTATCTGAGTGGGGATGGAAGGACACTTTGACAGGGAGTGCAGGAACACATGGGGACAAGGGCAGATGTGCCTGACTGAATGGGAGAGGCTGGGGTCAGCCAGGGTCTGCATGGGGGAAGCTCCCTAACAATCCCTCCCCACCCCCACCCCCCCAAAAAACCCTGTTCCATACTTTTCCCATCCACACCCAACAACCCTACAAGTTCACACCCAGACTCCTTCCCAGAAATATACTTCCCCCTCCCTCAGCTCTTCCGTTATCCCTGACTCCCTCAAGCCTTTGCACTGCTTCTGAGGGCTGCAGGAAATACGGTTTTGTATTATAGTTTAAATGAATTATTACCCAGAGTTCTGTATTAATATGCCTAGGAAGGAATCTACTTGTCAAAAAACATTTCCTGAATCTTTTTCGTTGTCTGTATTGTTGCAGACATACTTGCTGATAGGTATTTTGAAATAAATGGACCAAAAATAATTGAAACTGGTGTGATTATATTGTGTTATTTTACAAATAAAATACGCACATTTTTGCAGAATTTTAAAATATTGTGCACAAAATTTTTATTTTTCTGTTCCATAATTTTTAATGTTTTTGGCACAGAATTCCCTTAGGAGTAATAGATGTTGACAAGCTGTTAGTTAAGGATCTCAGGAATTCTCTACTCTCTTACCATCCAGGAAGGGTAGGAGTCAATCATATGTGGTGGCTCTGATTGCTATTAGTGCTTCCATGACTGTTGTTTGTGTTACTGCCCTGAATTCTTGGAAAGAGTATTGCTTCTGTTGCTGCTCTTGGCTTGTTTTTGTTGACATTGAGGGGAAATGGATTTAAATGATCTTCTCTGTACAATAAGATGATTTCTTGCAGCAGGAGGTGCTGGGTTCTGAGATTGAGTAAAGACAGTTTATCAAGTGGTTATTTAGTCCCGAAAAATTCCGTGGGGCATGATTTTGCTGCATCTCTGTATAGGAGAAGTGGGATTTATTTGCCTCCTAAATAGCAATGCATAGGTTTTTAAGCCTTTATGGGTTGTCAGTAAACTTTGGGAATTTCAGAGGGTTTGATACCCTCCTAGAGCAGAGGTGGGCAAACTTTTTGGCCTGAGGGCCACAACTGGGTGGGGAAATTGTATGCAGGGCCATGAATTTAGGGCTTGGGCAGGGGCTTGGGGTGCAGGAGGGGGTGCGGTATGCAGGAAGGAGCTCAGGGCAAGGGCTTGGGGTGCAGGAGGGGTACAGCAGGGGGATCAAGGCAGGAGGATAGGGGGCTCAGGGCAGAGGGTTGCGGTGTGGGGTGCAGGAGAGATTCGGGATGTGAGCTCTGGCCCGGCACCGCTTACCTGGAGTGGCTCTGTGATGGCAGCAGCACACAGTGGGGCTAGGGCAGGCTCCCTGCCTGTTCTGGCCCTGCGCCACTCCCAGAAGAGGCCAGCATGTCCAGCAATGGCTCCTGGGGGTGGGGTGGGGTAGGCGGCTTCACTGTGTGCCACCCTTGCCTGCGGGTACCATCTCTGAAGGTCCCATTGGCTGCAGTTCCCCGTTCCTGGCCAATGGGAGCTGCGGGGGCAGTGCCTGCAGGCAGGGGCAGTCATGGAGCCCTCTGCACCCCACTCCCTGGGAGAGGCACGGGACCAGGGCAGGCAGGGAGCCTACCTTAGTCCCGCTGCGCCACGGTGCTGGCAGTCCTACAGGCCGGACTGAAAGCCCTGATGGGCCCGATCCAGCCCGCGGACCGTAGTTTCCTCTCCCATGTCCTAGAGGGTGGGATCAAGCCCTTAGTCTTTGCTTTAACTACCAATGGTCAGTCTGTCTTACATAATTGTTTGTGTTTTGGCGAATGCAGTTGCAGTCTTTCCTTAATAATGTGATTCTCTTATTAATTTGTAATATAGTCTATTATATATGGAACTGACTAGCTTATGTTCAGACTGGTCTTGTAATAAGTAACTTTGGAAAGTCACTCTTTTAAATTGCAGGATTTTGAGTCTTTGTGGCTTATTCTTGGTGACAACTGTAATGATAAAGTCGATTATGGGGAGTTCACTCGTGCCATTATTGGGGAAATGAATGAGTATCGAAAAGCATTTGTTAGAAAAGTAAGTTTGTTTTAATTATTCTAAATATGGATGTAACAATATACACGAAAAAATCTGAAATTGTTGAATACCTGTTTTTGATCAATAATATATTACAGTTTTGATTATTTTTTGTTGTTGTTAAGTTGTGTATCTGAAATTTAGTCATCTAAGAATGTCATGCTGGTTTGTTAAACTAATCTAAATGTAGATTAAAAGGCTGCATCTGCTTTGCTTGTGTGGATTTACCCAATTTTGATTTCTACAACTGGAACCAACATTTTTCCATTATTTTAAGAGTTATTAGCATGCTCCCTATAGTTATCCATTCTTACAGTGCAGTCTAGTGGATAGGTCACTGGACTGGGACTCAGAAGAGCTACCTTCCAGTCCTGGTTCTGCCATAATCCTGTTGGTTGATTTTGGGCAAGTCATGCCAGCTGCGTGCCTCAATTTCCCCTTCTGTCAAATGGGGATAATGACACTGACCTCTTTTATACCCATTTGAGATCTACAATTGAAAAGTACTGTGTGAGAGCAAGATATCATTTTTATTTATTTAAAGTACCATTTTGTAAGATGATGCATGTATGAAAACTGGATAGATGAAGGAATTGGTAATATGATGTGGAGCCTTTCGTTTTCTATGACCCTTGTTAGAATCCATCCCATATTGTAGTGACTGGAAGTTGTTAAATACTAAGAACAGTGCCCTGGTTTTTGGTATCTTTATTCCTAGAGGACCTGTTTTTCCCAGTCTTATATTGAGTCACACGCTCTGTGAGTAATGCCATTGAAATAAAGGCTGAATTACTACTGCTAGTACTGTCCATGCAGTACGGTTATGGGAAATTTAACTGAGTTCTTTTTCTGCCACTACTAGTTCTCGGTTAAGAACTGATTACAGAATCTTTTACTGTTGTTGCAACAGGCAGAGACAGCACAGCTTGATTTCAGATCCTAGGCTGAATTTGTAGTATTAATGGGGAAAAAATATGTTTACATTTTATATAGAAGTCATTGAGAAAAAGTAACTATGGATTCCCACAATGTTTTGAGTCAGGTTTCTGACTAAATTGCAGACTGAGATTGCTCATGTAAAATATGTAAGTATTTCAGTCTAAGTGCAAATCTGTTATATTGGACATAAAAATATTTCATGTAATTAAATACATTAAATTAATAATTTCTGCTAACTTCTGTATCACATTTCCTTTTTATCTCTGCTTAGGCTTATATGAAACTTGATTTCAACAAAACTGGCAGTGTACCTATGGTAGATATCAGAAAGTGTTATTGTGCCAAGAAACACTCACGAGTGTTATCAGGTAATTCATGTAAAAAGAAATATTTTAGTTAGCTGGCTGATCTTACTTGTTAGCAGAGATACAATGCCTGTGAATTGTTGCTGTTATTATGAGCCATGTTTCCTAGTGGCTTGGACTTGAGGTTGTTAATTAGAATTATTTTGTCCTCTGGTGAAAACACCTAGACAAACACCAGTTAGGAAAGGTCTAGTTACTACTTAGTCCTGCCTTGAATGCAGGGGAGTGGACTAGATAATCTACTGAGGTCTCTTCCAGTCCTACACTTCTATGATCCTGTGATCACCTGTAATTTGTCTTATTAGACCTGACCAGGGAATTATAGACCATCAGTCTAACTTCAATACCTGGATAGATAGAGAACCAAATTGTTAAAAAATCAGTGTATAAGCACCCACAGGGTAATAGGGTTATAAGAAATAGCCAGCATGGATTTTTTAAACAAATCTTTCCAAACCAACCTAATTTCCTTCTTTGACAAGGTTATTGGCACAGAAGATAAGGAGGAAGCAGTAGGCATGATGTATCTTGATGTTAGTAAAGCTTTTGATACAGTCCCACATGGCATTCTCATAAGCAAACTAGGGAAATGTGATCTATATGAAATCACTAAATGTAGGTGCCCAAGTGGTTGAAAGACCATACTCAAAGAATAGTTGTCAATGGTTTACTATCGAACTGGGAAAGGTGTATCTAGTGGGATCCTGCAAGAGTCAGTCTTGGTTCTGATACTATTTGATATTTCCATTAATGACTTGGATAATGGAGTGGGGAGTATGCTTATAAAGTTTGCGGGTGGCAACAAGGTGGGAGGTGTTGCAACCACTTTGGAGAACAGACTTAGAATTCAAAATGACCTTGACAAATTGAAGAATTAGTCTGAAATCCATAAAATGAAATTCAGTATGTTTAAGAAGGGAAAAATTAAATGCACAACTACAAAATGGAGAATTACTGGGTAGGTGCAAGTACTGCTGAAAATGATCTAATGCTTATTGTGGATCACAAATTAAATAAAAGCAGCAAAGAGTCCCGTGGCACCTTATAGACTAACAGACATATTGGAGCATGAGCTTTCGTGGGTGAATACCCACTTCATCGGATGCATTCACCCACGAAACCTCATGCTCAATATTTGTAGTCTTTAGTGCAAGGATCTTTTGCTGTCCTCTTACAGATCCATTGCCACATGAGTACCTCTGATACTTGACACAAATTAAATAAGTCACAATGTGATGAAGTTGTTGAACACGCGCTATACTTTGCTGGTGTAGTTAAAGGAGTGTCCTATTGAGTTTGGGAGGTAATGATCTACTCTGATCGGTACTAGTGAGGTTAACGGGAAGTGGTGTCAGGTTGGCGTCCATCTCAAGGAAAGATGTGGAAACATTAGAGAGATTTAGAAGCCATGATAGATAAAGTGATACAGAAGCTTTAGTGCAAAGAGCACAGGGTCAAAGGGGCATTAGTGATGATAGGCTTGATGAAAGTAGATTTATAACCTGGTTGCTGGGCATGAATTGCCGGTAGACCAGCTCTATATAAAATATGATTCATACAGGATATACTTTTGAATAACAAATATCATATATTATGAGAGAGATATGAGTACTATGCCTTTAAATTTGAGGTATAATTTAACTGTTTTAGCTCATTTTTATAAGCAAGCTAATAAACAGGATAATGCAGGTTAAATCTTGTTGAAAAGAACAGGACTTAATACAAGAGATATATATAGATACTTCATTAAGAAAAATAAATCGGGCATATAGATATATATGTTATATAGATATATAGGGCGTTGAATCTTAGATTGTTTTATAAAGTCGCGATTGAGTAATCATATAGTTTAAAACCGATTTTAGTAAGTGTTAAATGATTAATGCTGTAAAAAAAAAAAAAAAAAAAAAAAAAAAAAACCAAAAAAAAAAGAAAAAAAAAAATAAAAACAACTAAACAAAAAAATAAGAGAAAAAAAAAAAAAAAAAAAAAAAAAACAAAAAAAAAAAAAAAAAACAAAAACACCCGTCCAAAAGGGCTTTATTGATATAAGGGCTTTAAACGGTTTCGTACTCTCCAATGAGAGGAGTTGCGCTGAAATCGGTATTACAATATCGATTGGGTTAGATGTGGCACAATGACGGTATTGGCTCCAGGCGGTATACACAGTGCACCATGTGACTGCTTCTGGAAGCGCCGAACTCGATGCAGGAGGTAAACAGGAAAGCACAGGAACTTTTGAATATCATTCCGTTGCCAGCGTGAAGAGCTCTGATAGCATGGTGGTGATGCCAGCCCGAATCCAAAAAGCTCCAGCATGGACGTAGCGAGGACTGATCTACGCTGTATGGAAACAAATCTGTTCTATCACGCCCGTACAGGAAGAACAAAATGAGAAAAGCATTTGGATAAAAACCCAGGTATGATAACAAGGCACAGCACAGTGCTGTGTGCAAGCGTAAGGGGCGGAAAGCAAAAGAACCATGGACGTCCATGGAGGGGAAGGCAGAGGCGATGCGGACATCTAGACACACAGTCCGCAGTCTACCGAAGAAAGCATTGCATCATTGCTGAAGACCCAATGCCTAGAGAGTCAACACCAGTTCAAAGGATGGTTAGGGTATATATCAGTCAATATTGCCCCCTCCCCGTGAAAGAAAAGGAGAAAAAATAGATTATCATTGACTTTAATTTATATTCACTATTCTAAGCATGCATAAGCTGGTAGACGTGGTGCTCGCTGACCAGCATCCTCTCTCTCACTCAAGCAGGTGGACAGATGGTAACAATAGACTGCATATCATTGATACATCAGCCGTGAATCCATGTGCCTCAAGTGAGGTTGGCCTGGGCGCTGGGTAAATAGGAATGAACTCCTTCGGTCCCATATTCGTAGATGTGAATGCGTGAGATAATCGTTCTCTATAAACAATGGGGTGATATCCAATCCAGCCCTGCCCTCTTTATGTCTAAGTAAAAGATTCATACTCCCGGACTATCATAGCAGCGGGAATTCTGGCTTCTCTCCCCCACAATTTAATTGCCTCGCTGACTATCATGCAGCTGAGGCTGCTCCCCTCATTTAATGCTCCACTAAAAAGTCAGTGTTTCTTATTCTGATTCTCTTTATTATTTCACACAATGGGGACTGCCATGTAGCCAGAAGGTGGGGGAAGGGATCAATGGTGGGGTTTGTCAGGGGCACCCCTGAATGGCATGCGCTCATCTTTTGCAGAATCTGGCTGGAGCTTGGTCTCTGTTCTCTATACACTGGTTCTCTATACACTTGCTCATATTTAGGCAGGATGACCTCTATTTTTGTAATAAACCACATAAGAAGCGATTACTCGAGGAGTCATTCCCATTTTTGTCTTTGCGCCATCGGCATACTCAGCTAAGTCAAGCAGGAAGGGGGGGGGGAGGAGGGGGGGGGAGGGAGGGGGAAGGCAACCATGAACAGCAGATGCGTACAAGAACGATGAATAACATCATCAGTCGCAATTACAATGGCACAGCAGACTACAGAACAATTGGTAACCGCTCTGCTACCTTGCATGGCAAATGAATGCTGCGTTAGCACTGCTGTACCGCCTCTTTCAGCAGCTCAGTAGATCATAGGTGACAGTTGATTAAAGGCAAAACAGGTGTTATGGACTGCCAGGGATCCAGGGAAAAAGGACGTGAAATGATTGTCTGCCGTTGCTTTCACGGAGGAAGGAATGAGTGATGACATTTACCCAGAATCACCCACGACACTGTTTTTGCACCATCATGCATTGGGATATCAACCCAGAATTCCAAGGGGCGGGGAGACTGTGGGAACTATGAGATAGCTACGGGATAGCTACCCACAGTGCAACACTCCGGAAATCGACGCTAGCCTTGGTACATGGACGCACACCGCCGAATTAATGTGCTTAGTGTGGCCTCGTGCACTCGACTTTATACAATGTTTTACAAAACCGGTTTATGTAAAATCGGAATAATCCCGTAGTGTAGACATACCCTAAGACTATCATAGTCCATCCATCTCTAGATTGTATCTAAAAACTCAGAATAAACTCCAGTCCTCTCAAAAATCAGTGGGTTTTCTATTTGTTTGTTTTTTGTAAATAACTGAGTTGTTTCCAAAACTCATAAAGCCTGGAGCATTCCCATATATTAAAGTTATTCTGTTGCCCCCTGTCATAGCACTGTTGAGCAGAGTCACTCAGTCCCTTTTATGAAAGAAACAGGAAATTTTCCAAGGGATTGCTTTAGTACTTAAGACTAATTGAATAAATTCAAGCTGCATGAAAAAAATATTTCAACATTTGAGGAACTTCAAGCCTGTTACTTCCAAAAGAAGTGTTCAAACAACTTTGTTCAGATTATTTCATAGTTCTAAAAAAATGGATGTATTAAAAAGGGGACTATCTAATAGAAACAGGGAAGTACACAGCATTGGTAAGACTGCTGCTGGAAAACTGTCCAGTTCAGATGTCCACATTTCAAGAAAGATGTGAAAATTCTGGAGAGAGTTCAAAAGAGAGCCATAAAAATGACCTAGGGACTGGAAAACAAACCTTACACTAGAAGGCTTAAGGAGCTCAACTTGTGTCCGATGAAGTGAGCTGTAGCCCATGAAAGCTTATGCTCAAATAAATTTGTTAGTCTCTAAGGTGCCACAGGTCCTTCTATTCTTTTTGTGGATACAGACTAACACGGCTGCTACTCTGAAACTTATTTATCTTATTGAGAAGATTGAGAGGTGACTTGATCAGTGTGTATGAGAGAGACTATATGATAGTGGGGGCTTTTCAACCTTGCTGACAAAGGCATAGCAAGATCCAGTGTTTGGAAGCTGAAGCTAAAAATTCAACCTTGAAATATGAGGCAGTTTATTAGCAGTGAGGGTATTTACACATTGGAAAAGCTTACTTGGGCGGGAGGGTGAGTGGTGGAATTCACCATGGCTTGGACTGTTTAAAACAAGTTTAGAGATCTTTCTGAAACTTATGCCTTAATCCAGCTTTTGCGACAAATTCTTTGGCATGTGTATGCACAGGTTGGATGGTCATGTGGTGGTCCCTTCTGCCCTTGGAATCTGGGAATTTTCCTCTTTAACCCCTTCCTTCATGGGCTGTAGGGAGAACAAGATTGCCTGCATTGCCCTCATCATGGTCATAACAGTGGCAGCTCTGCACTAAGATAATGACTAATCAAGTCTTATGCTTCAAGGCTTCAGCTTGTTGCCTGCAGGGGTTAGGAAGCAATGCATTTCCCTGAAGCACAATTGGCCAGATGTATTCTGAGTTTTTTTTTGTCACCTTCCTGTGAAGCAGTAGAGATTGGCCACAGCTGGAGATGGGACAGCAGATGGGGTGGAACAGTGTTGTGAGGTGATAGAGGGAATCGTCTTTCTGAAATGCCTGGCTGGTGTGTCTTGCTCACATGCTCGGGATGAAAATCCTAACCAGATTTGGGGATGGGAAGTAATTTTCCTCCAAGTCAGATTGGCAGTGATCTCGGGTTTGTTATGTTGTTTTTTGCCTTCCTCTACAGCAAGGGATGTGAATTGCCTGCTAGGGTCATCTAGGCCTATCGCACCTAAGCAGTTCCTTTCCATTGCAGAAACCTTGGGTGGCTGCAGATTTGGGGATGGAAATAATTTTTTTCTGCAAAAGCCTGTCAATGGTTCCCTATTGGAAGGTTGTCAGGAATGAATACTGCAAGGGGCTCTCCTAAGTTAGAAAGTGGCCTGGGGGAAAGTGAAGCATACCAGAGTTTACAGTAATGGGGACAGATTCTGCACAATTTAGGAGTCCAGGAGCCTGAAGTACAGGGAGGGCCTGAGCCTCTCTTATACATTCGATTCGCCAGCTAGTGCGGCAGGTGGATACACTTAAAACTAAGAGGAAAAGAACCACTCTGAAACACCTGCTGGAAGAGAAGGTGAGCCCTGCACAAAGGCTTAAGGAATAGCTAGCCCAAGGAGGGAGGTGACATCTTTGGAGAGAGGACTATTACTTAAGTATAATTCTTAGTTTTTGAGATACACTTGTGTGGACTGCCACCCATTTGCTCTTCTACAGAGTAATTTATGCTATTCAACTTGCATATTGGAGTATTTTTCCATTTAACATTATTTATTGTTAGGTGGTTGGTTGGAGTATTTTTCTTTCTTGATCCTAAAAGGAACTAACCAAGGAAAGCTATGGGACAGTATTGGCATTGAACAGATATCATGGTCCATGTCTTAAAAGATTCTGTAACTGCTAAGAACTCTAGTTAGGGGAAATACTGACTGGCCTCATACTTAGACTGGGGACTCTCAGGGTGAAATCCTGGCTCCATTGAAATCAGGGGAGCCAGAATTTCACTTCAGGGGTGGTAATCCATTCAGATTGTAACTTCTTTTCTATGCTAAAAGTAATTTGGGATGTAATCTTGATCAAGAAGAAATTACTTTGTGTGTTGTAATCCCAAAACTGATTTAGAATGCAAACTTTATTTCCTAAGATGTTTCTAGAGTTCTGAATTTGTATTGCCCTAAAACACAAAGATTAAACTTTCAGTAATTCAGAAGTGTGCTGCATACTGCATCATTCTGTTTTGGAGGCCTTTGAAGAAGCCTCTGATCTCATTGTCCATTTAAATCTGTTTTGGACGGATGGTGTTGAGGAGGTGGTGATGGTAGTGGTAATGATAAATGTGATGAGATGTCCTTTGTTATGAAGATGAGACAGTTCTTGTAGCCTAAACCAAGTGAAAATAAATCTCCACTATTTAGATTGCATTACTCATGTATAGTAAACTAAATTCTGGTTAAAAGTAAAGACATCAGTCATTTCTTTTGACAAATACATTTTAAAATCAAAATTTTGTAGTTTCCTAAAGGAAAAAAATCTTCACAAACACAATTTAAAAAGTTTATTTTTCCCTAAATATATCACATGCTATATATTGAGTGTTCCAGAGAATGTGTTTAATGGCAAGTAATATTTTAACAGGTGATGCCACAGAAGAAGAAATTAAATCTTCATTTCTGGAAACACTAGAGGATGCCTGCAGCAATTCCAGTGAAGTGTCATACTGTGAGTTTGAAGATTTCTATGAAGGATTAAGTATTGGAATCATGGATGATGAAGATTTTGTTAATATTTTAAGGAATGCTTGGGGAATTTAGAACTGAAGAATATATAGAATGTCATAAAAACCCCATTCCAAAAGTAGAGTAAATTAAGTGAGGATTTGTTCTTGACACGAGTTACTTTTTGAATGAATGTTTCAAATTTATTTTAATAGTTTGAAAATATTTGAGAGTAAATTTTCAGAATGGTATATAAGTTATGCATAAAGCTCCCTTTAACATTTCTTTTATGTAAATAAATTTTCTGTTTTATTAAACTGTAAAATTTGTAATAGCTTTATGCACTTCCACCTGGCAGTAGGATCATTTGTCTCATTAAAATACTATAGCTTATTTTAAAAACAGTAATCTGGAATACAAACATAGGTGAAAGGATACATGCAAGAGAAAACTTACTATGCATCATAAGTACCAGTTGTATGATGTATTGTTGAGAAGCTTTAGATTTGACTATATATATTATATATGCACATAGTGTTTTTTCTCTAAAAAGTGTTGCTCATAAAAGAGGACATTTGTTTTATGAAATCTGTAGGGCCAGATACTGCTTGGCTCTTACGTTGATGAGAAGGATGCAAGTTATCTCTCTCATCTCCCCCGAGTTGGGGAGAGATCCACGATACTAAAAATGCATAGAAAATTAAGAACGTTGCATACCTCCTTAATGTTCTGATTTTCAGAGCAAAATACAGCTTGTTCTGAATATATTTACTGATCTTCATCAGACACAGTAGATTGAACCACAGATTTTAATGAGATGGTTTTGACTAGAGTTTGGATATAGTGTGCATACTTGTCTTTAGGTTGTAGAAATGTGTTCCAGGGCTTGTAATGTACTTCAGGCCTTACAACCTGTTGCTGAATTGTTTTTTACAAACAAATAATAGATTTACTCTCTCTAGATGTGTGACTTGCATACATTCTGCTGCTATGATCATTATCTTTGGTGGAACCTTAACGGTAAACTCCTTAATCCAAACTGATAGGTTTTTTCTTTTCTTTTTTTAACCTTTCTAAGAAAGCAGCAATCACAACTATAAACATTAAATTTCCAGTCCACATCCAGCTCAAATTTTCCTTACTACTGTAAATATTTAATCAGTTGTGCCTTTTAATAAAATATGTTTTGTGAATCCTGATTCATTGTATTAAAAAATGGAAAATGCCTTATTGATTTTTTTCTTATTATATTTCATAATAATCTTGGTGAAAGATACCTTTAACACTAAGGCCAATCTGGAATCAGACTATATAGGTTCAGTCTTGTGCTGTTAAAATGTAGTTTGCCTTGTACTTGTCTGATTGCATTGTGATTTATGATCTGTCTTGTATTCTGTGGATAACACAAGTTTCCTCTGTCAGACAAAACTTGTTGCTCACAGGAATTTGAGGACAACCTTGAGATTTGTTGGACTTTAGTCACCCTCTTGGTGGCTTGTTTATTCTATCTGTATTACATTTTCCTTTACCTATTTTTTTTTAACTCATGCCCCCTTCCCTTCTGATTGTCAGTTTCTTGTAGCCATTGCTCATTTTGAACCCTTGCTCATTTTTAACATCTCTTCCTGCTGTATTTACTATTTTTGTGTTTAACTTTCCATTTTCATATGTTCTGTTCCTGATTTTTGTTTATTTTAACCATTTCCTATTTAATCATGTCTTATGTACTGTATGTTTATCTCTTATAACTCTTATGTAATTGTCCCTCGCTCCCTTTCCTGCCCCCCAATAAAGATGTCCCTAGGCTTCAGGGATAGTTCAGTGGAGGCTTCAGGGATAGCTCAGTGGTTTGAGCATTGGCCTGCTAAACTCAGGGTTGTGAGTTCAATTCTTGAGGGGGGCCATTTAGGGATATGGGGCAAAAATCTGTCTGGGGATTGGTCCTGCTTTGAGCAGGGGGTTGGACTAGATGACCTCCTGAGGTCCCTTCCAACTGTGATATTCTGTGATTTTCCTTTCATGTTACCCATTGTCATTCTGCGATAATTTACCCATCAATTCAGCTCCAAGTGAGGGATTATCTCTGTTGTTTTGGTCCACCATAAACCTGTATCCATGTCTGCTCTTAAAGAAAGAAAAGTTCCATGAATGCGTACCCTGATACCAGAATTCTTCTGGGGGTTGATAAAAGGTACACTTCCCCACACCTGCTGGAATCTACCCTCCCTGGAGAAATTTTGTGGACTACCTGGGATGAAATTGTGGGTGCTGGGGAGAAGAGATGGACTATCCAATAAGTTCCTGGACTGCATTGCAGACAACTTTTTATTGCAGAAGGTTGAAAAAGCTGCTAGGGGGGAAGCTGTTCTGGACTTGATTTTAACAAATAGGGAGGAACTCATTGAGAATTTGAAAGTAGAAGGAAGCTTAGGTGCAAGTGATCATGAAATCACAGAGTTTGCAATTCTAAGGAAGGGTAGAAGGGAGTACAGGAAGGGAGAAAGGAGTACAAGTAAAAATAAGGAGACAATGGATTTCAGAAACGTGAGGCCAAAGATTTTGGTAAAGCTCAGAAGAGCTGATAGGTAAGGTCCCAATTGATAATCAAGAACTGAGGGAAAAAACAACTGAGGAGAGAGTTTGCAGTCTTCCAAAAGGGACAGTACATAAAGGCCCAAAAAGCAGTTACTATCCGATGAGTAAGATAAGAGATAAATGAATGGTGGCAAAAAGATCACCTTGGCTTAAAACCACTAATCTTGGCAATGACCTAACAAATAATAAGGAGTCCATATAAAAAATGGAAACTAAGTCAGATTACAAGATGAATATAAGGCAAACATACACAGCGAATGCCAGGGCAAGAATTAGAAAAGGCTAAAGCACAAAATGAACTCAAAACTAGCTATGGGAGAATATAGGGAAACAAGAAGACTTTTTAATCAATACATTAGAAGCAAGAGGAAAGAACCAACGCAACACAGTAAGGCCCACGGCCTCAAGTGAGGAGGGCAGGAAACAGTAAGCAGGAAAACTTGAAATGCAAGGATGTCTTAATGACTTCTTGTTTCGGTCCTTCACTGAGATAGTCCTGAAGGTTAAAGTCTAACAATAGTGAATGCTTATGGAAGGGGTAGGTTTAGAAGATAAAATAAAAAAGAGCAAGTTAAAAAAATCACTTCAAGAAAAGTTAGATGCCTGGGCAAGTCACCAAGGTGCCTGATGAAATGCATCCTAGAAACTCCATTAAGGAGTCTTAATAGAGGAGATAATCTGAGCCCTCCTAGCGTATTATCTTTGAAAGCATGGGAGATGGGAGAGATTACAGAAAGACTGGAAAAGGGCAATATATATACGTGGGCCCATCTAATAAAAGGGAAATAAAACAACGCCAGGAAACTACAGAGCGCAGTTTAGTTTAACTTCTGTGCAGGGAGAATATGGAGCAAGAATTTAAAGAAATCATCTGCAAACACTGGAAGGTGCGTAGGTTCGATAGCGGAATGAACCAGCATGGATTTGTAAAGAACAAATCATGTCAAACCAATCTGAATAGCTTTCTTTGATATAGGATAACCGAGTCTTGTGGATAAGGGAGAAGCGGTGATGTGGTATAACCTAGACTTTAGTAAGGCATTTGATACGGTCTCGCATGATACCTTATCGATAAACTAGGCAAATGACAATTTTAAAGATGGGGCTACTATAAGGTGGGTGCATAACTGGCTGGATAACCGTACTTCAGAGAGTGGTTATTAATGGCTCCCAATCCTGCTGGAAAGGTATAAACAAGTAGGGTTCCAGCAGGGTCTGTTTTGTGGACCGGCTGTGTTCGAATAGTTCATCAACTGAAATTAGATGTCTATGGCACTATGAAAGTACGCTTAATAAGTTTGCGGACGATACCAAAACTGGAGGATTGCAACCGCTTTGGAGGAACAGGGTCAAAAATTCAAAATGATCTGGACAAATTGGAGAAAATGGTCTGAGTTAAAACCCGTAACTAAAGTTCAAGTAAAGACAAATGCCCAAAGTAGCCTCCACTTAGGAAGGAGCAATCAGTTTCACACAATACAGACTGGGAAGAGACGTTCTTTAGCAAGGGAGTTATGGCAAGAAAGAGATTCTAGGGGTCATAGTGGACCCACAAGCTAAATATGAGTCAACAGTGTGATACTGTGCAAAAAAAAGCAAACGTGATTCTTGGATGCATTAACAGGTGTGTTGTAAACAAGAACGAGAAGTCATTCGTTCTGCTCTCAACCTGCTGCTGGTATTAGGCCCTCAACTGGAAGTAATTGTGTCCAGTTCTCGGGCATCGCATTTCAAGAAAGATGTGAGAAATTGGAGAGGGTCCCAGAGAAAGAGCAACAAGAATGAAATTAAAGGTCTTGAGCCAACATGGACCTTATGAAGTGAACGTGCTGAAAGAATTGGGATTTAATTTAGTGGAAAAGAGAAGGACTGAGAGGGACATGATAGCAGTTTTCAGGTATCTGAAAGGGTGTCATCAGAGGAGAGAGAAAACTTGTTTCATCTTAGCCTCTAAGGATAGAACAAGAAAGCAATGGGCTTAAACTGCAGCAAGGGAGATTTAGGTTGGACATTAGAAAATGGTTCCTAAACTGGTCAGGGTAGTTAAAACAGCACTGGAATAAATTGCCTACGGCGAGGTTGTTGGAAAATCTCGGAGGTTGTGGAATCTCCATCTCTGGAGATATTTAAGAGTAGGGTAGATAAATGTCTATCAGGGATGGTCTAGACAGTATTTGGTCCTGCCATGAGGGCAGGGGACTGGACTCAATGACCTCTCGAGGTCCCTTCCGGTCCTAGAGTCTATGAATCTATGACCTGATGGCGCTATTGGGTGTCACATGTATCTGTCCTAGAGGTTTTACAGAGAAGCACTTGTTTATGTGCTAAAAAACACATACACCAAAACGCCATTTTTGCTGATCTTTTAAAAAAATCATCTGTCCCATTAAACCCATTGACTTCATTAGAGTTAACAGCAGAGATGTGTTCAACCCACTGCTTGTGTATGTGTGTCAGTGATTTGGGAACTAAATACGGGTCTACAGCTTTAAGGTAGTAAGCCCAAAGTGTTCTTTCTAGTAAACAGCAAAATGCTAGAAGGAAACATGGAAATGAATATCAGCTACCTCACAGAAGAAACTTTATTTCTCAGACAGTGATTCTCCTGTTTACCTAATTTCACCAAATTGCTAACACATGTTGGGCCAGCCTGAGCATGTAGATTACAAAATATATTGGCAAAATTGTCTTCTCATGTTAAAAGCATAGAGGAATGTTTTGCGAGGAAATCTCCATGATGATGGCTTCTTTCTTCATCCTGTGCCCACATGGAAAGGTTAGGAATTGCCCCCAGAAAGCTGCCCCGCTGCTTGGTGAATTCCTAGCATGACAATTATCTGTAGAGAAGCCGTACGGCTCACGTCCCTTGCAATTTATGTCTTTGTCTTGCTCTTGTCAGTGTCTGTTCTTTGTCACATAAATCTGATACTTCAAAGATGAACATAAGTCCATAGTTATTTTGCGCACATTTTTTTCTTTAGATCCTGAAGGTACATTCTCCTCGACAGTCATCCACTATAAATACTGAGGGCTAGATTTTAAAAAGTATTTAGGCACCTAAAGATTCCGATAGGCACCTAGTGGAATTTTCAAAAGTGCCAAGGTGTGTGGGAGTTAGGTACTCTGGCACTTTTGAAAATCTCAAAAGTCTATTTGAATTTTTAGACTCCTAAATACTTCTAAAATGTGGCCCCAGGACACTGGAGATTAACATCTCCAGTCAAATGATTATGTTCTGAGGCTGAAAGACTCAACTGTCTAATGTTTCAGGCTAATGTTGCATTTTCCAAAAGTTCAATTTTATACAACAAAGCTGGCAGCCTCTATCCTCCAATTAAATGAGAACTCCAAGTTGTGAATCTTTTTGCCATTTTGCTTTTTTTAGTCTCTTCTCAGATGTCCCAATGTTTTACTTGGGTGTATCCTGACTTCTTCCAATATTATTTACTTGAAAGATAACGTGGTTAAACTGCATCTCGTGTTGCTACCAAAGTTATGTACCATTAAAACTTTGTGGCGGTATACTTTTGAGAAATCTGGGATTCGTAACGTCTGCCTCAAAATACATTTCAAACATATCTAGTACATCTGTGTTTGACATTCTTGGCATTGCCTAAATTTTCATAAATAGCCTGTGCCCTCAGTACTAGTATTCTCATTCAGGAAAGCTATTTAGCTGAGTCTGTAAGGCAAGTTCTTTGCTGCAACACAGAGCTCAACAAAACAAATCATCTTCAAAGCTGCTCTAGCTTATGCTGATTGCTAAAGGCCCTTGGAACTGTTTATAGCTGAGGCTATCCAGAGTGCAGTATGCTATAGACATACCCTGTCCCTCTCCTTTCATTCACCACCAGGAGGATGCTGTAGAGCAGAGATCAGCAACCTTTGGCTTGTGGCCCGCCAGAGTAAGCACCCTAGGGGGCTGGGCCAGTTTGTTTACCTACCACATCTGCAGGTTCGGCCGATCGCGGCTCCCACTGTCTGCGGTTCGCCCTCTCAGGCCAATGGAGACTATGGGAAGCAACGCGGCCCGAGGGATGTGGGAGCTGCGATTGGCCAAACCTGCAGATGCGGCAGGTGAACAAACCAACCTGGCCTGCCAGGGTGCTTACCCTGGCCAGCCGCACGCCAAAGGTTGCCGATCCCTGGTGTACAGGTAAGTGAATGAATCTGTGTGACTCAAATGACTATTTCACTTGTGGTGAGACTGGCCACTTAATTGAATGAATGTGCATTGAATGAGTATGTTTCCCTCCAGTCTAAGGGCTGCAGTGGTAACTGGAATCTTGTGTGGTATCTAATAAAAGCCACATAAACACACACAATATCCTCTCTACCTCTCTCATTAAATGGGAGGGTGGCATCTTGAACTGGGTATGAGAGCTCTGGTAATGAAACCTTAGGAAGCACCATTGGGATAGCTTTATCTATCTGTCAGATGCACAGATATAAAATAGCCCTTGTAAGAATTGATGCCAGGGATTCCATGTCAAAGCTTGATCATGTTCTGAATTCTTTTGGTAGTTCAGGTCCAGGATTATTATGTTTTTGTATTCTTTTGGGATAAGAAAATGGGACAAACTAAAATACACATTTAAAAGAATTGTGCACCTTTCCCCCCGCCCCCCTCTAGTCTAAAGGACGGGCACAGGACTGATTATCATGGCATCATGCTTTAAGTTCCTGGGCAGAGGTGATAAACTTGTGGGTGAGGGATTGTAGAAGAGGATAGAACAAGAGGCCAAATCCTCTCCCAAGCGTATCCCTTCTTGATGAGCTCAGTACCCAATGATCTTTCTTCCAGGAAAGAATAAAGCCTGCCCTCAGTCTTGTTAACATGAATGCAGGCATGGCATTTTGTAGCCATGTGTTGGATTTTATGGAGGAGAAGGATTGGTTGGATTTTCTAATTCTATATAAGTTCTTATGCCACGCCTATCAGTGTGGTATCTGAATGTCCTGTTGTCAGCTTCTTTTTTTCCCCTCTGTCTGGGCCAGACCCCCTACCCATGGTAGAGGATGAATCTCTGTCCCTGTCTTTGGCTATAGGCTTGAAAGGAAAGTCTTGGCTTGTACATTTTTTTTCCTTTTTGAGGTAGAGAGGACTTTGTCCTTTCATTAGATTAAGTAACAACTTTGTCCAAAGGCTCAACAAGATTTGTACCCTCATTACTCACTTTGCAACTTTAGGGGTGGAGATAACTACCAGCTTCCCAAATTCTCGGAGTGAGAGACTGAATTCATAGGAAATGATCTTGCTCTACCAAATGAGGCATCTGCCCTGAACAAAAAGGCCAGAAATGTTTTTCTCAGGACTAGGTCAACTTCTTTATCCCTTGAATTTTCCAGACCATTTGCTTCAGAAGAAAGTGTGGCAAAAAGGTCCCTACATGTGTGGAGTGGTGTTCAAGTTCCTTGTCCTCCACAGTTCCCTGAGAGGACTAGGATATGTTGAGCAGGGAGCTTAATAAACATAGGAATTTTCTGGCTAGGGAGTTCTGTAGTGTCAGGGACCAGGGCATAGGTATTCTGGCCAAATGATTACTGCTGGGCTGGCATCACAGAGTCAAGGGGCAGCCATGAGGGAGTGGTTGGCAAGCAAGGATCAGAGTAGTTGCAAGAGCCTACATCAATAGGTAAGAGTCAGGGTCAGAGTCAGGCCAGATTGGAACCAAGAAGTATCTATCAGGCTGTAGTTGGAAACCAAAGATCTGCGAACAAGGTAAAATGAGATGAGATCTAGAGATGCAGCAAGCCAGATATCTGGGTGGTTGCCCAGACAACATCCTTCAGTATTCTCCAGGGTTAAACAGTAAGCATGGGCCAATCACTCTGGCCTCTTTGTTGCCACAGTGGTCCTTAGATGTGGCTCTGCATGGCCTCCTGATGGTGATGTGAGAACGTCAGCTGTTCCAGGTGCCACAAACCCAAGTTCTAGTCCCCACAGATCCTTACATCTAGTTGCTGCTTAAGACATGGCTCTTTATGTTTGTCTTCACACTATGTGGTGTCAAATGTGAGTGTATTCTTTCTAAAGAAGGATTGAAGGAGGGAAGAAAAGAAAGCCCCAGAGTGGTAAGTAGTGGGGAAAGTGGAAAATCAGGCAGGAGACATGTGAAAGTTGCAGCAGAAAGGTGGCATAGCCCTGTCTCGGTGCACTAATGGAGCCCATAGTACAAATGGTTCTGTTACAGAAGTTTAATTTTGGCAACTTAGGAGCTGGCCTTGGTGGATCCATAGATTTGAGTGATTCTGAATTGCTTCAGGTTAAACAGAGAAAGTGCAAGAATAGCAGGTAAATTCCCATATGTTTGCCATGGCTGATATCCTATGCCCTATCTATCATTGATGAGGAAAAGAAAGAATACTCCGAGTGAAAGAGGCTTTTGATGCCCATTTCAAAAACAGACAATATCATATATGAAAGGGCCAAAGTCATTAGGAAGTGCCAGGAACAAGGGGGAAACAGCTGAGACTTTCATTACTGCAGTTCATAGTCTTAATGAACATTTCTTTTAACATTCTTATTTGCAGAAATAAAGAGACAAGAGAGGTGCTGGTATAAGAGACACCAGTTTATTAGCACAGCTTCGGTTAGACCCAGATCTCACTCTAGCAAAAGCTATAGCTGAAGTGAGAATGCAAGAAACCATAAAGGAACAGCAATGTGACTTACATGCTAGCCGCATAGGGAAGACAGCATCAGACAATATTGATACAGTAAAGAGAAAAGACACAAATGTGAAAGGACCAGTGAGGCCAAATTTACAACATAAGAACAGTGCCCACAACTAGAGAGTGGGAGAGCAAAGAACCTTAATAGGAGAAAAAAGCTCTGAACACTATGTCAAGACACCAGCCACCTCTGGCAACAATGCAAAAAGAGACAAGATGTAACAGATGCCACAAAATGGGACATTTTGCAGCAGCATGCAGGTCACCAAGAGAAGCTGAAACAATCCAAGAGGGAGTGTTACCCTCCTATGACAATGAGTCCATACCTCTAAGGACTATGTCCTCAATAGAACCGACAACACCTTGGTAAACCCGGCATGAATCTCAACAGTTGAAACCTTAAATTTTAAATTGTCACTGGGGCAGTAGTCACTGCAGTTTGAATCTGGGGTGGAGCTCTGTAAAGAGCAAGTAAAATTTTATGTTAGGCTACTAGCAATACATTGGATGTTTGTATCCTGTTCCTTGGAAAACTGGAGAAAGGAGAGAAAGCTTTTAGTCAAATAATATATGTAATACAGAGTATTACAGTTCCCCTATTAGGGCTGCCAGCAATATCAGGATGACATGTAGAAGAGAAATTGGAATTCATTAACGGTAAGAAGCAAAGTATACAGAAGATGTACCCACATGTCTTCACAGGGCTTGGAAAGCTGTCAGGGGAATAGAAAATAAAACTAGTGCCATCATTGACTTGCTTTGCTTTCACAGCCCCATCCCTTTACCATTGTTGGGGAAATTCAAAGAAAAATTAAAGAGAATGGAAGATATGGGCATTATTTCCCAGATAGAAGAACATGGGTTGTAGTACCAAACCCCAATGGCAAGATCCAGATTTGTGTGCACCTTATACAATTTAATAAAAGAGTGTGCAGAGAAAGACGCATGCTTCCCATAGCTGACCAGACATTAACTTTGTTTTAAGAAGTCAAAATCATCTCAAAGTTAGATGCTACAGCAGGATTCCGACAAATCCCCCTTGCTACGTTCATCACACTGTTTGGAAGGTACTGTTTCAAATCATCATCCATTCATCATGTGTTCAGCATAAGAACATTTCCAAAAGATAACCCTCTCAGATTGTGTCAGATTTGGCTAGCATTCTTTGCCATGTAGATGATGTGTTGGTATATGGCAGAGAGAAAAATGAACATTATGAGAGACTACATGCAGTTTTAAGATGTTTCCAACAAACCAGCCTCAACTCATTTTCAGAAATTCTTCCCAAATTTAGCTCATATAAGAAAACCCTTGAGATCTCCTTAATGGTCAAAATATGTGCATCTGGGGTAGCCTGCAACAAAACATTTTCAATAAAATAAAAGAACTTCTGACATCTCCACCTGTTTTGGCACCATATTTGGTAAACTATCCAACCACAGTAACAATAGATGCATCTTCCTATGGGTTAGGAGCAGTTCACACACAAGACTGGATAGAAGGTGACCAGAGACCTATTGAATTCACATCAAGAAGCCTCACAGAATCCAAATAGCGGTCTGCTCAAATGGAGCAGGAAACTCTAGCAGTCGTTTGGGCCTGTGAATGGCTCATCTGTGTATATCTATTTGGCTTGAATTTTAACTTACACAGACCACAAACCCTTAATGGCGTTATTGAGTTCAAAACCACTGGATGACCTTCCACCTAGGATTTCAAAGATTTCAACTGAGGCTATGCCGTTTTCTTTTGATTTTGAACACATACCAGGGAAAGCACTCATAGCTGCAGACAGTCTATCTAGGGTCCCAGTTGAGCAGCCACCAACGGAAGAAGAAAAGGCTTTAGAGATAAAAGTCTACATTGACCTTGTTCTGGTGGCAGTTCGTATCTGCCTGCTGACTTCAGCAAGTTAGAGATGAACAGTTTTGATGGGAGCTTCTGCACTTGCTGCCTGGTGGAGGCAGAACTCCTAAAGCCTTCCTCAGCCTGGTATTTTTCTGATTTCACCAGCTCTATATCTCTACAACTGTCCCCATTTTGGCACAGGAGACACGTTAGGATTGACAGATACACTGAAAGGAGCTAACAGCAGTTTCACTTTTCAGGGGTTTGTGAGACTTTCTCTTTAACCTTTTCCCTCCAGTTTTGTTTGGTGATGTTTCTAACCTCTGCAGTTGGGCTTTGATTTGGACTGAAACTGGTTAATTTACTTTCAAAACTATAAACCCAGGACATTTCCATTCTTCCCTGAAAAAGCTTGTGTTCACTCCCCTCATCTTTTTGCTGTATTCTCTGTTTGGGGGAAAAACACTAGCCAATCACTCCATTCCCTCAACCTCTAATATCCTTTTTGGGAGGAGAGGGGGTTTGACCTGTTGTTTCCCTCCCCCCACTTTTGGGCCCCTCAGAAGTGGTTGCTGGCCTGATCCCCATGTCCTCTGCCTTTGAGAATTTTGGCTAAGAGGCTAATTCCTCTTAGGAGACTGACACTTCCAGACTGCACCACACATCAACTATGGAAACCCCAAGCCATTACAGAAGAATGAGTTATAACAAGTGGAAGCAAGAAAAGCTGGCTGAGATGCATATACAATGGCAATATATGCTCTTGTTACTACCTATGTTAATTAAGTGAATTTTAATGCTTTCTATAACTCACTCTAATTTTGGGATCATAGTATTTTTCTTGACATGAATTAAATCCTGCAATCAAGCTGATAAAATTATTTTTGGCTTATAAAGTCATTTCCTTGGATGACAGTGTTTGCACTGGCGGTGACAATGACTGCAGGTGGCATTCATGAATTCTGCAATTGTTTCTGCTTTTTAGGCCAGTTAGAAATTATTGGATCCCACCTCTTCCTCCTCAATCTTTCAGGACCAAATGGAATAGCAAATGAGATTTGGAAGCTCGAAGCTTAAAGTGCTGACCTAGCGTTGCAGGACTTCCTCCAGTGTTCTCAGGATAAGAGGATTTAAGGTACTTGAATGTCAAGCCAATGCTCCAATTTCACTCTTTTTGTACTAGCATGTTGGAAAGGACTGATAAAGCAAAACCATTTATACCAAATTATGATACTTTGCTTTTCATAGGCTTAATAGATTTAAGGGACAGGGGAATATTAGTGTTACATAGTTTCAAAATGACCTTAGGGAAATAAGCACAGAGTGAAGTTTTGGATTTTAAAAATAAAATAAAAACTACTGGAAACAGATTTTCCTGTGCTGGCAATTGGCTTTCCACCTCTTTTGTGGATTTCCACTTTCATCCCTGTGCCTTTTTTCCATACTGTCTGTATTCTTGGTGCCCTCTCTTAGCCCATTCTGCTGTGCCTCCTCCCTCTCCTTTTCCAGAGCTAACTTCTTCCATTAAAACTATGAAGTCTAGGCCTTCCCGCAGAAAATGTTATCAAAATAATAAAAACACAGACCAAACAAAAATAATTTGTGGGGATGAGTGGGAGGGAGGCCTGATAACATCACTGCTCATTCACTTACTGATTGTTGCTTCTTATCTTCTTGGCTCTGATCCAAGTCCCATTGAAGTCCATAGACTCATTGACTTCAGTGAGAGATGAATCAAGCCCTTTGTCTCTGTGCTTTGGGCTAGATTGGCCCCAGTATTGCACAGGTTCATTGAGTGAGGGTAGAAGGAGATTGCAAAGAGTGCCCCTTTGCACACACTTCACAAGGGCCAGGGACAACCCGAGACCTTGTGTGTCAGGTTGGTTCTTGCTGTACCCTCTAGGAACCAAAATCTCCCCAGATGGGACAGAGAGAAAGTGTGGAGATAGTTTTATTCTTCTCCCCCTCAGTAGCTGGTAGATCTGATCAGCAACGACAAAAAGAATACACAACAGCATGCACACTCCCTGCACTTTCTCTCTCTGGGATGGTGTGGCTCTGCACTGCCACACAACACAAGCTAGTTTTCAAAGTACAAACTTTGGTCTTTTGTGTTCAGGTTATAGGCTTTGTGTTTCTACTTGTTTGTAAAATATCTAGCACACTTTTAGCACTATATGAATGAATAATAATCTGGTTTTGGAAACCCTGAAAGAAGGCCCAAGAATACTCTAATCCACTTTAACCATGATCAAACATACTTTATTTACGGGGAAAAACATGGGACAGTAAGTTCAAAGAAACGCATGAGTTCAAAGAAACCCATATTGTTAACGTTTTGTACTGGATACTAAATGCAATTTGTATTATGGTAAAGTAGACCCAATTAAAAAAAGTTTAATAGGCAGGTTCTTTTATCGGACTTTATATCTAAACATGTCTGTTCTTATGTAAGAAATTAATTTGATACATAACGTATTTGTTTAACAGACTGGTTTATCAGATTGGTTTTCTTTTTTTTTTTTTTTGGTTCATTTGATATGATGGCATATAAACAATCTTTTCTCCTTCCCTCACTGAATCATATTTCTATGGGATTTTACTATGAGTATTAAGTCCTATTACTCCATGATATAGTACAAAGGCATGTAAGCCACTTCACTTAAAAGTCATCTATAGTTCTCAAAGTATAGTGCATTCCATACTGTTGCAGAATCATATCATTCTAGTACAAAAAAAAAAAAAGCCATTGAGAAATCTGGCTTCTCCTAGTCTGCTTTCAAGGTATAGGATTTTTATGATTTCTTGCTGCTCTATTTTTTTCCTGCTTTGACTTTAATGAGGCTCTCTGTAGGATGGAGAGCTTCAAGAGTTCTTATCCAATAAGAGACAGAGAGAAAGCACTTGTTACAAGGTGGAGATTTTCTTTCAATTCCCTGTTATACTTAAATCACTGATGGTTCCCATCCCCTGCACAATACTTTTCCCCACAATGGATTAATATCCTATAATAATACTTCAAATTACATAGCACCTTTCATCTAGAAGAAGCAGTACACAATGTGCTTTACACACTAATAAGGTTCATTAACTCATTAGTATTTCTTTTTGGTTTAATTCCATTTCTCTCATCAAAATAAAAAGAATATTAAAAGAGGTGGTCCCATTCATTCCTAATAATTATGAACATGAACATTTCTGCATTCCTTTTACTTTAAGGACAGTCTTTTGATAACTCCTTATGCTGACTTGCACTCTTAGATTGTACAGAATATTTGATTGCAATAGGTAATATAGACCATGCATTCATAAGGCATACCTATGAACAGCTGACACATGGAAGTAAAAAAGTAATGAGTTCAAAAAACAAACAAACCCCACAACTGATAACAGCATTGCATTTGACAGTTGATTCTAGGATTTCTAACACCACCTAGAAGTATATAAACATAATGAGGAGAAAATATTGGGAATAATCTAGGCAGTAGAACAAAAATGAACATGGTAAGAAATAACTTATTAATCTAAAATCATAAAGACTCTGGTAAGGATGATGATAAAGTCTTTTTCTATTTTAATGAATCTGTATTATATTAACACCGTATTGTGAAATTGAACTCATTGCTGACAATGCAGGACACAATTCTGCTCTCGATCTAGGCAGGGCCGGCTCTAGCCATTTCGTCGCCCCAAGCACAGTGGCACGCCGCGGGGGGCACTCTGCCGCTTGCCGGTCCCGCAGCTCCGGTGGACCTTCTGCAGGCATCCCTGCGGAGGGTCCTCTGGTCCTGCAGCTCCGGTGGACCTCCCGCAGGTGTACCTGTGGATGCTCCACAGGAGCCGTGGGACCAGCGGACCCTCCACAGGGACGGCTGCGGGAGGTCCACCGGAGCTGCCTGCCGCCCTCCCGGCAACTGGCAGAGCGCTCCCTGCAGCATGCTGCCCCAAGCACACACTTAGCACGCAGGGTCCTAGAGCCGCCCCTGCAACTAGGACAAGATTATCATAAAGGACAAAAAAACATTTCCATGTGTATTTCAGAATCTACTGTAGCTAGAGAAAGAACTTCAGTATTGATTCTCCTAAACAATGTTTGAAAAGCCTTGCTAAGAGCCTAAATCAGTACATATTAAAATTTGTTCAGGAATGAGCTTGATAAATGGTTGCATTTTTTCAGTGTTTAATGTAGTATTACAGTTAATTGTGGTACTGCTAAATTTTGAACTGAAGCTTTTTTTCTGGGTGAGGGTCAATATTTTTTTGTAGCCTTTTGCAGTAGTGAAAGCAATAGTTCCGGCTGCAACTCCACTTTCATATAATCCCAGTTTTCACTCTGTCTTCCACAAATTTTCTTCGTTTAGTCACAACCCAATTATTTTTTTATTTTATTGTTATAATGTCTTATTGCAGGACCTAAGAAACTCAGCCCAAAATCAGGCTCCAGTTGTGCTAGACCCTCTAGCAACTGGTAACAGGAGATAGTCCTTGCCTCGGAAAACTGAAAATTTGGGTAGCAGAGAGGATGCAACAGGTGGAAGACAGAGGCAAACACGGATGTAGGATTGGTATGCTGTTAACAATACAGCGAACAGAAGTGAGCATGAAAGCAGAAGTCTCAGTTTGTCCAAACCTAAGTAATATCAGTCAATAGTGACTGTATAATGTTTTGGGGAAAAAAAGAGCAAATCAGATCATTGTTGTAGACAAGACATAGACATTTTCTAAATGAAATATCAAAATGGTTTGTTTTATGTAGTTGAGGCCTGGCTTGACAGGAGTAATTAACACCTGGAGGGAGGCATCATTTCTTGGAGGATAGAATTAGAGAGGTAGAAAGGTAAACAGATCATGAGGCTGAAAACAGAATGTTTGTATTAAATCAGATAAGTAAATAGGTCAGTGGGCTAAAATTAAAAACAGAATGTCTGAGCCAGCTAAGCTAAGAGTGAGAACTAGGGATGCCAAGCATCTGGTTTTCAACTTTCCCTGTGGAGCTCAGGGGCGGTGCGAGCCCTGGCAGGCAGGGGGCGGATCCCAGTGGGAAAGGCAACTAGCTGCAGGCTAGGGCCAGCACGGTTGACCCCAGGCTGCAGCCACCGTGGTTGCTGGGGGCTCCCTGCAGAGCGGGCATTGTGGCCTTTAGGAAGTGCATTCAGCCCCCTCCCTACCCGGCCCACTGCTCCCTGGCTGGCAGGAGCAGAGAGGAGCTGACCCAGTACTGCAGGGGCTGCATGCAGCCAGCGGCAGGGGAGGGGTCCAGGGTGAGCAGCCACCACCTGCCCTGGGGCCCAGTAGCCCACTTCATAGGGGCTGCTACGTCAGGCTTGTCTCAGAACCATGCAACCAGTAGGTAAGGAGCTGTGGGCTGGTCTCCTCCCAGGGATGAATGAACTGTGCAGAACCATGGGGCTAAAGTTGGGCTGCTCTCCCTGGGAACAGGTCCGGGCAGCAGCTGGGCATGGAGGTCCCAGCCAGTGGTTAGACTCGGGGGGGATAAAAGAGAGAGTTTGGGAAGGTCACTGCAAAAGGCAGGGGACGGGGAGGAGCATGAGGCCTGCAGCAGCACTCTTCCTAGAGCTGCTGTGATTTGGGCTATGCTGGGGGTGCAGCAAGCTGCGGCAGCAGTATGGGGGGTTGTCATGGGGAATTCTATCCCTGCCCCCACCAGCATTCCAGAGAGCAGGAAAAACTTTTGTCCTCGGTGGGCTGACCAAGCCATGTGTCCAGGATTCATGGCTGATAGAGCAGCTTCTGAGGCCCAGGAAATGCCAGGGCATTGCTGGTGTGGCTGCTATTTAAGGGGCCACCTGACATCAGTACCTCCCGGAGCCCATGCAAACCACACCAGCCAGAGCCACCTGGAGCCCACACCCTTAACCCTCACCCCAAACCCCCTCCTCTGCCCCAACCTCCTGTCCCAGCTTGGAGTTACTTCTTGCACCCCAACCTCTCATCCCTGGCCCCACCCCAGAGCCTGCACCCCCAGCTGGAGCCCTCACCCTCTCTCACATCCCAACCTCTTGCCCCAGCCCAGTGAAAGTGAGTGAGTGAGGGTGAGGGAGAGCGAGTGATGGAGAAATGGGGCATGGAATGAGCGCATGGGAGGCCTTGGGGAAAGGGTCTTCGGTTTTCTGAAATTAGAAAGTCAGGAACCCTTGTGAGAACATCCAGGGAACTATTTACTAATAATAGACAAGATAAATTAGGAATGGATAAAGAGTGAGTTGAGCATGGACAATGCATGGACGGAACGTGCTGCACAGGGATTGGTTCCTGAAAAGTAACCAAACCAATCCCAAAATATGTGATGCAATGTATAGTAAATAAAATGAAGTGTGTAAATATATGTAAAGAAAGAGCTTTTTTATGTAACTTTGGATGTGTGGTATGCCTGGCCTACACCCACCTACTCCGCTTGAGTCTGATCAACTTAGTATAGTTTTGCTGTATGCCAAATAAAGGAACCTGAGTGATGAAATCAGGAGTAGAATTGAGTTTTTTGGATCCCAGAGAACTGGATAAAGTTTCTCCCAGAACTGGACAAGGTGTTCTGGATACACCAAATGGAAGAGTTCTCGGGTGGAATCCCAACATTTTGAAAATGTCAATTTGAAATGTTTTGCCCTTTCTGAATTTTCTTGTTTTTCAGCCAAAACTATTTGCCAAATTTCACTCAAATTCACAAATAGCTTCAGGTCCTCTGAAAAATGATTTTTTTCAGCAAATATACTATTCACTAAAAAATTTCACCCAGTTCTAGTCACAACCCATACTCCTCATTAGCCATCCCAATGGCCTCCTAAATACATTGAACAGGTGACAGCATAGATCTCTATGGCGCCCTACAGACCAGAACCCTTGGGTCAGAAGGACAGTTGCCTTTCAAAAAAGAAATGAAGTAACTCTATCCACCACCGCTAGGGTTCACAAGCAAGTCAACAAAAAAATTGACAGTGTTGTCAAATGCTTCTGAAAGTTCTAAAAGAATTAGCATGGATATGATATTTTCATCCACTGCTAGGTGGAGATCAATTAACGCAACCAATACAGTTTAATTCCTATATCCAAACCTATAATGTGATTTGACCAGAATCAAGGAAATCTGAGGACTCAAGAAAATAACTTTCCATGCCATAGCCATCTTGGTGTCCTTTCTCCATAATTAGAGATGGGATACCAGTCAGTAGTTAGCCAGACTGTCACGGTCAAGAGTTGGTTTCATGAACAGTGGCCTCACAACTGCTTCTTTAAGAATCATCGGAATCCTGCCATTGCATGAGGAAACAGACAATTCCAATCAACAACGGAACCAGTACGTCCCCACTATCTTTTACCAGCAAGGAAGGACAAGGGTCCACGTCACAAGTTATTGCAGGAAACCAGCCTAGCATCTCTATCACCTCAGTGAGCAATACTGAAGCATAAGCAAAGATTCAGTATTTTTCTTCTTGAGAACACTGCTCTGTTTCCATGGCAATAGACAGCTCAGTCAGAACTTGGGCAACTTTGCAAAGTAACATGAAAAAGAAATCTGAAAGAAACACTTGACTATAACTGAATGGAAGCAGCCAAGATTCATCAAGCTTAAATACACTGAGAACAATTCCACAATATGAGACTTCGCAGATCCTATAAAGAAATCTTTCTTTGCTTCCTGCACTGCCTTGGCGTTTGATCTTAAATCTGCATGTCTCAGTCAGAGAGATTCTGCATGCAGTTTCTGCCACCACATACCACAGAAGGCAGACCATTAAAGCAGATACCTTACCCTGCTGGGATAGATGTACCTAATCCTCAAACCAATACAGCCAATAGATGAAAAATCTGTTGGAGTCCTGTAGAACTTCCTGAGTCACAAAGAAGAGATGAGAGGAGCCTGTCCTAATTATTTGCATCTGTCTTTATGAATTTTCACAACATATTTTTGTGGATTTTGTTGACCTCAGATAATCCATCAGTTTGGGGGGGTTATAAATATCATACAAATTGATCTTTATCCTGAGATCCCACACCTCCTGCATTAGATGGAACATGAAATTTGTCCCCTGATCCATGAACACCAGAGAAAGTGGTCCAGTTTTTATGGTCTCACTGACTACCATTTCAACCCACTGTCTGTGTTTGTTTTTTGCAGTGGAATGGCTCTAGGATAGTGAGTGGCCTTAGGATAGTGAATGGCATAAGCTAGTAAAACTAAAATGTAATGGTGTCCCCTTGTGCTCTTCTCAAAGGACCAAATTATGTCTAACTCAGTTTATTCAAATGGGTGTTAACCTGGTCCTGGGCAACTAAAGGTCCCTTTTAAGTTTTTTTTCAGGGACACCCATTGACACTCCATGCAGAGGGCTCAGAAATTGGCTATCTCCTTCTACACCTCTTGCTAATAAAATTAGAATAGCAGATGGTTTAGGGTGTTCATCCCCAGATGTTCAGCATAGGGCAATTCAGGAGCTAATCTTAATATCTCTTTTTGAGGAGATCATGGTACTAGTAACTAATAATGAACCTTCACAGGCTGTATAATTTGAGCCACCCAATAGAAAACATTCTTTTGTAGCTCAAAGGCTGATACGATTTGGCCTGAACATCTTGGGTAACAGTTGTATTTATTATGCTTTGCATTGCAGTAGTGCTTAGAGGACCTACCTGATATTAAATCCTTATTACGCTGTATGCTAATAAAAACACATATAAAAGACAGTTCACACTCCAAAGAACATCAGCTAAAATGGCCAAGAATGGACATGGTCTGGAGGGGAAACATAGGCACAGGGATAGTGCTTCTATCTGTAAATAGAATTTCTTAAATTTCCCATCCCCTCATTGTTCATGTGCCAGCTCATGGCATCTGAGCAGAGCTGAGGGTTAGTGGAGTCTTGCTAGATTCCGGGCTAGCTAGACTTACAAGATTGTTCAGACGTCATCTCTCAGGACATGACCATCTGGCAGGGCTGGCTCTAGCCATTTCGCCGCCCAAGCATGGTGGCACGCCGCGGGGGGCGCTCTGCCGCTTGCTGCTCCCGCGGCTCCGGTGGACCTCCCGCAGGTGTGCCTGTGGATGCTCCACTGGAGCTGCGGGACCAGCGGACTCTCCGCAGGCACGCCTGCGGGAGGTCCACCGGAGCCGCCTGCCGCCCTCCCGGCAACCAGCAGAGCACCCCCCGCGGCATGCCGCCCCAAGCACGTACTTGGCGTGCTGGGGCCTGGAACCGGCCCTGCCATCTGGCCCAGACCTTCCCTGCTTTCCATCTCTGATCTTCAAGTTTTCTGACAGTGAGAGGGTGAGTCAAATAATCAGTCTACATTAGGAGTTATGGAAGTCTGGCACACAGTTGCTGACTCTGGGTTAGAGACAGTAATTCCAGCTGATTTCCAGGTCCCTCAGGGTATCTCAACATATTTGATTAGATCTAAGGCATATTTTCTTATAATTCCTGCTGTGGAAATGTGGACCTGCTGCCAAGAACTAAGTCCATACATTTATAGAACACTACTCTTGACCTAGCCTCAAGATTGGTTGCCCAATTCAGGAAACCAGTACTGTACTCATTGTTTAATTAGTCTTCTCTTCAAACTCACCTGTTTAGAGTTGTGATTGCTTGTCAGTGCCCCAGAAGTGGCACTCTGTACTGACATCACTTGAAGGAGAAAGAAATTACTGACCTTTGACTGGAGTTCAAGCAGATTGTCAGGATAGATCAAAGCTTCATTGCCACTTTTCAGAATTGGTATGGGATACTAAAAAGTGCCCAGTACTGAGGGAGCCTGGGGCTATGCCACCTTGAAATACTTACATAGAATATTCCATAGCTCTAGACAAAGTCTACATCCCACAGATGTAGGTCTTTACTGACAAAACTACTTGAAAAGTTGCAGTTACACAGGTCAGTAAACTTTCCCCCTCATCTTGGATTACTAATGCCCCTGGCATGGGTAATGTATGCAGGAGGCTACAAGGGGATTGTATGGAGGCACACAGCCATTCAGAGCATCAGTTCAATTCAATGCTGCTTTTGAAGAATTAGTTAGCATCAATTAAGGGTTTTTTTTGTTTTTTGTTTGTTTGGGGTTTTTTGGGGGGGAAATCAAAAAGTATAACAGGGTGATCTGTCCCCTTTAAAGGCTATCGTTGTTCCAAGGAATAGCTTCTTTAAGAACAGGCATTTTGGGACTGACAGTTATTGTAAGGATGACCAGACCAAGATGGGAATGGGAGACAGGTGATTGAATGATATGTCTATCTGCTGGGGTTTATACAGGAGTGCTCTTAGCTTGGTCAAAGGGAACCTAGAGAGACTTGGAGGAATGCTCCTCTGTGGTTGAAACTGGATGATGGGCTGGGAAGCCTGCCAGGATTCAAGCACAGTTCTAAGGAGGGGTGTGGAGACTCGAGACTGTCTAGTAAGGGCAGAAGGAGCTTGCTCCCAGGGACATAGGCTGGGAAAGAGTTTAGGAGATATTTCCAGTAAGATCCAAGATCTGGAGTGGGACTGAGCCCTCCCCTACTCAAAGGGAACAGGTGAGGAAAGAGAGCTGAAGCCCTAAATCAAGGGCAATTGATGAGCCCCGACAAAGGAATGCCCAAAGGATGTATGTATGTATTTTGTGAAGGCTTAATAAATCAGTCCCAAGAGGGGGAATATTTTAAATTTCCTTGGTGACTTGACTGGAGAACCAAGAGGGGAAATGGGACAGGCGGGGGCTCTGGACCTGCATCCTGAAACAGAGAGCTAGAATTTGACTGGTGGAGTTCTGGAAAAATACCATTGTGCAGCTCAAGAATCAAAGTTCAAGAATCAGGGATTTTGTGCAAGTAAGTGCTGCAGTTCAGGGTTTATGCAAAGCAAAACTGTACACACCATACTGCTGAAGCTGTCATTTCTCACCCCCAACCTCTCAGTACATCTTTTTTCTTCTGAAAAGATGAATTTAAATACAAAAACCTGCATTAATTTTACATAACACTATTAATTTTTAAAAAGTCAGGAAATGCAAAATGTAAAGTTTAACTAACCCATGTAGTGCAGTATTTTGGATGATTAGTTAGGTTAGTGCGAGTAGTAGGATGAGGACTGACGATATCTGAGTTCATTCTTCTGTGTCACATTACTTCTAACAACATTCTATCTTTGCTTCTTGAATTTCCCTTCTGAAAAACTGTGTATTGATCTTTCTGGTCAAAATTTAATGTGAAAAGAGTTTCTGCATAATTCACTGAGGGAAATTTTACAATGAATTGAAATTTTAAGGGGGGAGTCAGATTACATGAAATGTAGAACAATTTCAGAATCACACAATTTTTTTCACTTGTTTTACTCAGCTCTAGTTAACATTTTGTTTTCATTGCCCATATAAGACCTATCTTCACCAATGATGTGCATTAATCAAACCCATTTTGCATTTAACTCTTATTTTTAAAGTCCAAAATATTGACATTTCTTTTTATTTAATCATCAGAATTCCCTCTTGTTTTTCCCCTCTAACTTTGCACAATTTAATCACCTTATGACTCCTAACAGTGCAATTTTATATCTGTTTGTTTAATTTATTCTTCTTCTACTTCTTGTACATCAGTCACTCTAAGGAATGATTTTGGCCCTAAAGTTTAGCTCAGAATACCTTCTGATATAATGTTAATGATTGTACACTGAGATTCACAACAATAACAATATTGATTTATGGTCTAATGAATTCTGCGAAATCTGTAAAAGATCAAAAGATGTAATTATGTATAGTTGACATATATACACAAATGATCATGAGAAATATGGAGAGGAAGAAACATTTCAAAACTTGATTGAAACTCAATGATTAAACTTGTATTTAAAATCATTAGTGGTATTCATTGCACCCTAGTTTAAATTGATTTAAGATTACATTTTTGATTATATCATACTATTTTCAATTATTACTATATTTTCTGTCATTCTTCCTGTTAACTATAGCATCTGTGAAATTGGGCAAATGCTGCTTTGCTTTAGAAAATTTAGTAGAAATAAAGGTTTGTGCCTCCATGTGAAATCTTTTCCTCTTTTCTATAGATCATAATTTCAGATAACGGTACTTTTTTTCTTTTCTCCTGTTTGCCCTTTCTTGTATTGATTCACAGTTGGTAGTTCTACTGAGTCTAAAACATGATACTTAAATTTGCAATAGGAATCCTTTTCTGTTAAATGCAACTCTCATTTGGCTTCTGATTTCAAGAAAGCAATCTCTTCAAGTACAGTTCTATGACTTTGTCAACTTTTTCTCTTTGATAATGCGTGATCTGCTTTCCTTTCAAAATATCTATCCTAAGGGGAGTTTTTTGTACTTTGCTGAGATTCATTCAGTTCCTGCAAGCTAGCCTAAATTTCCAAATCTTCAACTACAGAAACATCTTCCCAATGAATATTTAACATGAATCTATGTTGCTGTTGGTATGAGTGGAAATATTTTTCTATTTTGACTATATTTTTTGCTGTTAGAATCACTTTGGTCCCAAATCTGAAGCTGTTGTATGCCTTGTCCTTAAACACTCTCACTTCTGTGGGAATTTTAAGGGTACAAAAATGCAGGATTGGGCCTCTTTCACATTCTGCAGTAGAAAGTAAAATGTGATCATTTGGGGGGGAAGATTAAAATAGTGTTGCCAGCCAGGAAGAAGCTGATGGTAGAATATTGTTATATTTATTCCATTATTTTATTAAAATGTTCCCTTCTGGGCTTTGAAATCAACTCTGTTATGATTTCATTCTGTATTTTGCTGTGAAATCTATCACTTGCTAAAAGTACAAGAAGGAATGATACCAAAAGAAATTAATTGTATTATATTTAGAAACTGGTGCACTGTGCAATTTTTTTTAGACTTGACTAAAGCTTTACATTATAAGGTGGACTGATTTTTCCCCACTCTGAAATATTTTCTCAAGCAGTAAAACCAGTTTTTTTAAAAATAGACATATTACCCTATCTAGCATGGGATATGGACTGTAGGATTAGAAACCTCCAAAGTTTGGTTTGTGGGGTTCTGTCTCTGGTTTCTGCTGGAGAGATGGTTGTCTTATGAATAAACCCTGCATATGAGATTGCATGCATCCTAGTGGATCAGTAGCAGCCCTGTGACTCCAAGCTGGCTCTGTCTTTGGTGCCCCAGCTCACGCTTTCCCACCAAGAGGGCAGGGGGAAGGGAGCTGCAGAAATGTATTACAGCTGTGAGCTGCATCCAACAGATGAATGTAGTGTTTCTCATCTCTGTTTACCATTTCAAACAAGAAAGCCTTTTTGCACTGCACACCTGAGATCATGTCCGTACGTTTTAGCAATGCAGGTCGGTTTTCATATGCTGTGTTCAAGAAAGGATGCCTCTGAAAGGTCTAAAATATCAATCTCCATCCAAAAAATAGTAAGTATAAAACATATTGGGCTAAATTCTCTTTTCGGTTGCAACAATCAGTTTCCAGTAGCGTTACATCGGATTTACAACTATGTACAGAATACAGATTTTGGCTTTTAGGAGTTGTAATCAGGTAGTTGTATCTGCTATTGGCAAGGATTTGTGTAGTCTTCAGTTACCGCTATTCCAGTAGAGCCTTCACGGGGTGCCCAGGTGATGACCCCAGACCTCGGCTGAGGTGGAAGGAAACCCCTCTATTGAGGAGGCCGCAGGAGCGACTTCTCGCCTCCCACAATCCTCTACTGCGATCTGAGGTATCTCTGCCCCTTGACCAGCCCCCAGCATCCGTGAAAACAAGAAGCACCAGTGGGCTAGGGAGGGAGGGAGGCCGGCCGTAGAAACCTGATGCCCTGTCACAGGGCTCTGCTGGGGTTGCCGGATGGTGTTGGCGGAGGTGACCACTTTGATTTGTGGGGCAGCTCCCTGCTCCAAATCCTCCCTTCCCCAGCCGCATGAAAACAAGGTGCAGCTCCCCTTTCCTAGCTGCCCGAAGAGGTGCGGCCTGCGCCTGATGGGAAGCGGAGGCAGCGGGCTCCGCCAGCCGCAGGTGTATGCTTGGGCCGATCTCTGAGGGCCTCCAGTGCCGCGGACTGATCCAGCCCTGCTGCAGCCGCTGCGCGCCATGTGCGTGCCTCCTGGGGCCCATGGAGAGAGGCTGCTGGCGCGCTGTGTCCGAGAGCCAGGGGCCCCAGGCACAGGACAGCTGTGCCTGCTGGGTACCGGCTCTGCCTCGGAGAGCTGGCGAACTCTCTCTGCTGTCACCTGTAGCTTGGTGCCGCTTTCCCTGCATCGCTCAGATAAACAACCACTGCCAGCCCCGCTTCCTCCCTGCTGCTGTCCTTAAGGGAACAATTAAGTGTCACAGAAGCGGGGGCAGTATTGCCTTTTTCGACTGAAGGGGGTATGTGTATTTGCTGCCGTCTCCCCCAGCCCCGCACTCTCAGAGAGGGCGGTGCTCGATGGAGTTTGCTGGAGAGTGGTGCTGAAGGGACAGCTCCCACGCCACCCTCCTTAGGGGAGGGGCTGCGCTTGAAAGACAAACCTGAGTTGCATTTTCACCTTCAAATTAGAGTCTCCCCAACCAGCCGCTGGGATTACAGCAGCCAGCGCCCAGTCCCTTAGGTGCTCTGACCAGCCACCCATGGTTTTGCATTCTCTCGGTGATGGTTACTCTTCATTCCGATGTTGAAAGATTGCATGTATCGTGCAAAATGAGGGAAGCGAGATCTACCAGCAGGCGGTGGGGGCTGCTTTTATTCCTTTCGCAGTTCAGCACTAAGGGTGGTGGAATAGCCACCTGAACATGGGGAGAAAAACAACAAGTAGTTCTCGCCTGACAGGTCGGCGGAGGATCCGCCAACAGCTGCGAAGAAAACAGCGTCTGGTGTATGAAGAGGAGCCTCTCTCTCTCTCCTCATTAAGGTATTTGAGAAGCCGGAGGGTAAGGGGGATACCGTGGAAAAATCCACGCCAACCTGGCTGTGATTCCGTCTGGTCTTCCTAAATATGAATGTGTAGGTAAAATCCGTGGGGAGGTTAGTGCCTTGAGAAAGTAGCAGCCAGAGCTGCACGCTAACAGCTCCTATAACGGTGTGCCTGCTGCCTGAGGTTTCGTTTTTCCTCCTAGAGACCAAACCTTCTCTTCTAAGTCCCTGATATAATAAAAGCTGGACCAATAGCAAATAATTTAACTGCTTGCTTTTATTCAGAGAGCTTGATCCAAGAAGCCCAGAAACGGAGAGGAAAAAGGGGTGGGGAAGGTGACTGATCCGTATCAAGGAGAAGCAGGGTTGTTTGGTTTCCCTCTGCTTTCTCTCTGTCTATATTGGGGGAAGGAAGAGGTGCAGGGGAAGAGTCTAGATCACTGAGGGGGGAACAAGCCATCTGAAAGCAGGGGAGGCAAAGACTGGTTTGTAGAAGGGGGTGTGGGAACGGCAGTGCTTTGAATTCGTCAAGGATACAGCGAAAGGACTACGAGGTTTGTTTCAGGGTCGTTTGCAAACCAACTTTCCAGTCGCTGGTGCGAAGAGAAGCTCTAACAGCTGCTATTGTAGGAAAGCGAGGAGGGGAACAATGGGAAACCGAGGCGGAGACCCTGGGATGCCAGGTCCTATTCGAGGGGGGTTTGGGAAGATAGAAAAGGCAGTCCTGGAGATTTAGCTCACAGTGGTGGAGGGAAAGGCAGCAAATTGGGGAAGAGAGGAAGGGTCGACCAAGGTGGTGGGCACAGGAGGAGGGTAAAGAGCAAGGAAGATGTGGGCTACAGTGGGGTATTTTCGTGTAAGGGGGTAGGAGGTAGAAAGTGATCTCAAGAGAATCAGGCTCCCTATCCCCCCTCCCATTTCCCGTCTTCCTCCAGTCCCTGCTGGTCTCACGCTGACGGGTCTGTCTGTCTGTCCCCTCAGTCATGTCTGACCCAGAGAGATGGGAAAGCTCGAGGATAACGAGAGGGTGATCCTCAACGTGGGGGGCACCCGGCACGAGACCTACCGGAGCACGCTGAAGACCCTGCCGGGGACCCGGCTGGCTCTGCTCGCCCGCGAGTCCCAGAGCGAGTCCTCGGGCGGGGAAGAGCAGCCGCCGGCTCCCACGCCGCCGCCTCCCCCCAACCTGCCCCCGCAGGTGCCGGGCGGCTGCCCGGAGGCCAGCAGCCGCGGCAGCCCCAGCGAGTTCTTCTTCGACCGGCACCCGGGGGTCTTCGCCTATGTGCTCAACTACTACCGCACGGGCAAGCTGCACTGCCCGGCCGACGTATGCGGGCCGCTCTTCGAGGAGGAGCTCGCCTTCTGGGGCATCGACGAGACCGACGTGGAGCCCTGCTGCTGGATGACCTACCGCCAGCACCGCGACGCCGAGGAGGCGCTCGACATCTTCGAGACCCCCGACCTCATCAACGGCGAGCCGCCGCTCGACGACGACGACCTGGCCGCCAAGAGGCTGGGCATCGAGGACGTGGGGGCGGCGGCCGGGCCCCCCGACGGCGTGGGCGGGCGCTGGAGACGGCTGCAACCCCGGGTGTGGGCGCTCTTCGAGGACCCCTATTCCTCCCGGGCCGCCAGGGTGAGAGCGCGGCCCCGCGCAGGCGCGGAGTCCGGGGGCCGGGGGTGTGACCCTGCCTCAGCTCCTTCCCGCCCCCGGGGTGACCAGCCTTAGCCCCTGAGCCCCGGGGGTGGGGGCGTGACCCTGCCTGAGCCCCAGGGGTGTGTGTGTGTGTGTGTGTGTGTGTGTGTGTGTGTGTGTGTGTCTCTGCCTTAGCTCCTTCCTCCCTGGGGGTGACCTGACTCAGCCCTCCCGCCCCATGTATTGGGGAGGGTTGCCAGTTTTGGTGGGATGGATTCCTGGAGAATCTTTAATTCAAGATTAACCTTTAACTCCTGGAGACTCCAGGTCAGTCCTGGAGGGACCAAATCAGCCCTTAGTCCCCCTAAGTCAGCCCTTGGTTCCCCAGGGTGTTTGTGTATGTGGAGGAGGGGGGACCCTTGCTTAGTTTCTAGTCTGCCTATGAGTGTGGGGGGGACGACCCTGGTTCAGGCCCTGGTCCCCTGGGGTGTGTGTGAGTGTGTGGAACCTAACTCAGTGCCTGGTCCTCTGGGATGAAGGGTGTATGTGGGGGGCACCCCTGCCTCAGTCACTGGACTCCTGAGGGGTGTGTGTATGTGTGTGAGGGGGTACTCCTGCCTCAGTCAGTGGACCCTTGGTGTGTGAGTTGGGGTGTATGTGACCCTAAATCTGTACCTGTCCTCTGAAGGGATTGATGTGGGGATGAGTTGACCAAAGTTTATAGATTCCCACAAGAGTAGCAGGATCTGGTCCCTGCTAGAGAGTGACTCTGACTTATTCTCCTCCACCCTGCTCAGGCTTTGATTTTGGGGGTGACACTGTGTTAATAGTGAAGTGAGGGTGACTTGCTCCCTGTGATTTGTGAGGGTGTCCTTAGTTCTCTCCTTGCTTTGGTGTCTGGATCTGAGGGTGATCATACTTTAACATGTGCGAGAGAGGGTGATCCTAATTCACTTTAGTCCTTGGATTAGTCCTTGATTTCTGAGGGTGATCCTTACTCATTCTGTGATCTAGGACATAATTCTGAGGCAGTAATTATTTTACTAAATTATCTTGATTTAGACTGGAGGTTAGGATTTTGCCACAGATTATTTTCTGTTTTTGAGACCCTGATTTTAGTCTCATATTTTTGTTTCTTATTCAATCACCATCTATGGCTTTGGGCCTATTTAAGTCTCTGGAGTTCCTTCTGGTAAGGAAATCAGGTGCAGTTTTTGAAGAAAAAGAAATGGAGGTTTTCCCAGGTTTAATTTTTAAACCCCGCCCCCTTCCACAACCACCTTCCCTAAACAATTTATTCCTTTTGTGTTTGTTGTAACTACAAGTGGTTTTGTTTTATGCAAGTGGAATAAGTGTTTTGCAACAGATGTATCAGGATTTCTTCTGAAAGGTTCAAACTTGGGCCTCATTCTGCAGATACTTTCAACTATGTTTAACTTAACTGTGGGAGTAGTCCTAGTGACTTCAATAAGATTACTCACCTTTGTAAAATTAAGCATGTGGTTAAGTATGTTGCTGAATCATATTTTAGGGCCTGATCCAGCTCCCATTGAAGTTAATGGGTTAATGCCTGCTGACTCAAATGGGGGTAGGATTGGGTCTTTAGTGAGAGGAGAAACTATCCAGGCAGGAGATGCATTTCTCCCAGCTGCTCTGAGGCTCCCCAGTCACTTCTGTTCTTCATTGGGGGTAGCATTCCCAAGGAATCAAAGCTTCTGCAGTGGTTCGCTTTGTCTGTGCCACTGGCTTCAGATAATATTGAAATAAAATATAATAGATGATTAAGGATAATGGAATAAATTCCTATTGTTGCTTACTAATGGGATATACACACATTTATAATATTTCAGCAATATTATTTTGAAAATAGAATGTGTTCTAGATTAATACCTGTCTTCATCAAAATGCCATTGGAAAACATTTTCAGACTATTCATTACTACATTTTCCTTTTAACTATGCATTGAATCTCTAGTGGGTTTGTTTGTTTTTTTTGGAGACTTTCCAACATTCTTTGCCAGAGAGCTGACAAATATGTAAAGGTTAAATGGCTGACACCAAGAGAAATGTGGAAAGGCAAATGCTGGCTATAATTGAGTCATAGTACCATAGTTCCTTCACATGTTTTTGATCCGCTTGAATTCCTCAATAATATCTTTCGATGCTGAGGACCAGAACACTTTATCATTAGTTTGGTTGATATTAGTGGATTTGTTGAGTCTTAAAAATGAGCTGTGTATTTATATTGTAACATAACATTGTAATCTGCTAATATTAATGTTATAGAAGAGACTGCATTTACTTCTCAGTAGATTTAACTCTTGATTTCTAGTTTTGAACTCTTGATTGCTGACTGGCTGCTTAATACTGAAGTGAATAAGCCCATAGCTAGAGCTATAACTACATTGTTTTGCTTTTTCTCAAGGCTGCTATTGTTTATGGTTACCTTTCTGCTAAGAAGGCCACTTTGTGAATTGCTAGTGGCTTTCAGAGAAGAAAATAATTTTGTGTATAAGTGCTAGTGAACACCTAATGAACAATTTCACTTAATCACCTCCTTGCCACTTTGGGGACCTCAGGCACTGGTACACCTTTGCCCCCATATATTCTCTGTCTGTGGTTCATAATAGTCTAGTCTCCTGTGAGTTATAATATTTTGATTGTTATTGCATTTAGTATGTGGGTGCTGAGTGGTATTGATGGGCTGTGATATATAGGAGGTCAGACTAGGTGATCTATTGATTCCTTCTGGTCTCCAGTGATGATTCTCTAGGTACATCAAGATTGAAAACAAAACAGCAAAAACCGCAGCACTCATGGCAGTGAGTCTCAGAGCTTGGGTGAACTAAGTCTATTGCCCATGGGACTAATGCTATGGGCTAAAAATAGTAATGTAGAGGTTCCCACTTGGGCTGGAGCCTGGGCTTTGAAACTCAGTGAGGGGAGAAGGTATCAGAGTCCAAGCAGATACATCTACCCTGATATTTTTAGTCCCCATAATGTGAGTCCCATGAGCCTGAGTCAGTTGATTGCCTCAGAGAGTGACTGACCGCTTGGTTTCTTTTTTTCCCCTTAGGCAATATAGACACAATGCAAGACTCTCAGTGATGGTGACCTTACTCTGGAATTGAAATGCTATTGCCAATTTAGACACCATATTTCCAGAAAGAAAGATAGCTTTCTGACACTTCTGATAAATGCAATAATAGTTTGTGTAAACTCAAATAAACAATGTGTAAATCTATAAACATTTTAGGTGCAATCCTGGCTCCACTGAAGTCAGTTGCAAAACTCCCATTGACTTCAGTGAGGTCAGGATTTCACACTTTGCATTGCAGTCTATCTAGAGGAAGGGATAGCTCAGTGGTTTGAGCATTGGCTTATTAAACCTGGGATGGTGAGTTCAATCCTTGAGGGGGCTATTTAGTGATCTGGGGCAAAAATCTGGCAATTGGTCTTGCTTTGAGCAGAGGGGGTTGGACTAGATAAGCTCCTGAGGTCCTTTTCAACCCTGATATTCTATGATTATTGACTCATAAACCACTTATCGCAGGTTATAGAGATACTTAGTGTTAAATGTTCATAATCACTATTATTTTTTAGAATTACTGAAGTATGATGAAGAAAACTGGCATTTTATTTATTTTGATTAACAAGATAGCACTTCATATTTATGATTTGTGATTTCTAAACTCTGATCTCTAAAAATAGAAATTTATAGAAATTCAAATATAAGTTGTCATGGTAACTTGTTGTGGTGTGTGTGTGAGAGAGGTTTTAGCAAGACCATCAAATGATGTTATATAAATAGTGGAAGTAACTAGTTTGTTGATGAAAGATGCATTTATCTCTATTTATGATTCTAAAAATCTTCAACTTTAACCATATTCTGATAACTGAGATTTATTACCTGATTTTTCAATATTCTGTTAAATGGCCTAAGAATGAGAAAGTATTGATATATTAACTGATGTTCCTTAAGAACTCTCATGTCCAAAATGGTGGTGGTGGGGCTTTGATTTTGTTTTGTTTTTTTAAAGAGATATATTAGTAAAACGGTGATAAGATCCAGATATGTTGCAAGGTAGAGCATGATCAGTATCATTCCTGCCACTATATAGATATAAATGTGATATACACATGTGATGTCTTTTAAATGGGATTATATAGAATACTTTTTTCAAAATTTTCAGATCTATGCAACTTTTCCTGCTGTGGTTCTCTTTTTGAACATTTTTCTTTCACTCCAGACATAAGTAATAGAGCAGGGGTAGGCAACCTATGGCACGGGTGCTGAAGTCAGCACGTGAGCTGATTTTCAGTGGCACTCACACTGCCCGGGTCCTGGCCACCGGTCTGGGGGGCTCTGCATTTTAATTTAATTTTGAATTAAGCTTCTTAAGCATTTTAAAATCCTTATTTACTTTATATACAACAATAGTTTAGTTATATATTATAGACATAGAAAGAGACCTTCTAAAAACATTAAAATGTATTACTGGCATGTGAAACCTTAAATTAGAGTGAATAAATGGAGACTTGACACACCACTTCTGAAAGGTTGCTGACCCCTGTAATAGAGAAATCATTCCCAAAACGGCATTTTGCAAAATACTGTTATGTACATATAAGAAGACACTATGTGAAGACACTAGCATAGAAGGGACCAGTCATTTAACACATCTATGTCTTGGTTTCCCCAGATGTGAGATAGGTATTATCCCTATCAAGTGTATTATGAGACTTAATTAATTCATATTTGTAAATCACTTTGATATCCTTAGGAGGCAATTGCTATATAAGTGTAAAGTATTAATTGCAGTCAAGAAGAGCAAATTGCAAAGATGAATCTGAAAAATTTATAAGGAAATATTTGAGTCAAAATTAAGTGCTGGGTGTGAAGGAGTTCAAACAGAACCAACCTTTGGGACCCAGAAAGCTTTTAGTTATTGGACACTCCTAGCTCCAACAGAGACTTACAAATGCCAGGGCTAGTTTCAGATTTCATGTTTAAACCAAGTAAATTTTCTAGTCCATTTTCTTTTGAAATATAATCTTGAATGTGTGATGCAATGTAAACAGATCATTAGGGTTTTTTACTTATTTTTCTGAAACATCCTGGGTTATTCACAGTCCCCACTATGGGCTTTCAGATCTGGCCTTAGGGTCTATTAAAACTGTGGCCATATGCCCCTCATTTTTTGAGAAGCCCGTAAGTTCATTCACAGCTGTGGGGACAGTGGCTGCAAAATGGGGAAGTTGAACAATGTGACAATCAGCATGGCCTATTTCACTAAATATGGTACATGTAAGGCCCTTACATTCTAATCCTAACCTTTTGTAGCTGTAGTCAAGTCACATAACCCATAGTTTCCTTATCTCTAAAACAGAGACAATAATATTTGCCTGCTTTGCAGTGGGGAGGGTTATGACAGTTAATTAGGTAATGTTCATGAAGTGCTAACATTCATTGATATGCAAAAACTTCTGAGGGTCCTTACAACCTTTAGGTTCATCTGGAAAAATACTTCTTGCAGAACTTTCAAAAAAAAAAAAAAAAAAGGGGTATATCCACCAGCACTCTTGCTGAAGGGGGATGGTAGTCGTAAAGATACCACACTTTAATATAAAATTAGTCAGTTAAACTTCAAAGACTTACCTCACTAATCCTCTCCAAAATCCTCAAGCATTGTGATGTGACTGCAGTGGACAGGAATTAGTTACGTTGAGCAAGATTGGAGAGGAGACACGTACAGGGGCAGCAGGTTTGTATAATTTTTGGTGGTGCCAGAACGGGTCGAAGTCCCACACCTTCTGCCATGTAAGCCAATAGATATATATTTTTTAAAATAATGTAAAAATGGACTGGAAACAGTACAGTTTTCCTATATTGCACAATGTGTGGGGGTATAGGGGGATGAGGGCTCTGGCTGGGGATGAGGGGCTTGGGGTATGGGAGGGGCTCAGGGCTAGGGCAGAGGGTTGGGCTGCGGGGGTGAGGACTGCAGGGTGGGGCTGGGGATGAGGGGTTCATGAAGCAGGAGGAGGCTCAGGGCTGGGGCAGAGGGTTGGGGTGCAGGGGGGTGAGGGCTCTGGCTGGGGATACAGGCTCTGGGGTAGGACGGGGCTGGGGATGAGGAGTTTGGGGTGCAGGCAGGCTGCCCCGAGGCTGGGGCCAAAGAGGAGGACTCCACAGTCCCTCCAGCCCTCTCCCTGCCAGCAGCACACTCACCAGGCACCGTCACTGCACATGCTCCTAGGGGCTGGGCTCCTCTCAGGTCCAGGAAGCCCCCTCGCCTCCCCTGTGGTGGGTGCCAGAGGGTGGGGAGGGCTGCCATCACATGTGTGGCTCCTCCCCTCCTCCCTCTGCAGTGGTGCCACTCCCTTTTGTAGCTGTCAGCAGCTGGTGAGGGAGCATAATGTGGAGCAGCAGGGCAGCCACCCACTGCCCAGGGCGCAGGTAGGGACACGTGGGGGGAGGTGCGCGGTGCAGCAGGTGGGGCCAGGGGAGAGACCCAGCCCTGGACATTGGTGGAGCCAGGCCTCCATGCCCTGAATTTGCTGGAGCACGGGCACTACGGGCCCATATAACTCGCTGCACCTGGACACATGTTTTGTAGGCTCACTTCAAAATTCTAAAGTCCACTTGACATATGGTATACTAGGGAGCCCTGTTATTAACGGCATCACTGCAGGAGTATCTTGATTCTTTATTTGATTAATTGTTCTCACTTTTGCAAGGTGTCTAATCTATAATAAGGCAACTGAGTACCCTTGGAAATTGTGCTGGTTATATCCTTAGGGTTAGGCTGTTAATGATGTTTGAAGCTTTTAAAAAAATTGATTCTGGAAGTAAAATTGCTGGGCTAATCTGGTTGAAACATGGCAAGAGGAGGAGTAGGAAGTATGACAGAATAAAAAATAAAATGTTCACTCGCAAGGTAACAAACCTTTTTAATCTCAAATTATCGATTTCTCCTGCAACTGAAACAAATATATTTTCAGATGTTACCTTCTGAGCGCTTATGAGTCATATAGCCCTTTTCCATCTGGAAATGATTACAGAAGTATTCTAAGGAAATAAAAAGGATCATAAAGAAATTTTGAGAGCTTTTTTTGTCATTATGGTGAGCAAAATGCTAGTTTTGTTTAGTGGGAAAACAACACGTTAGATTAAATTAGCTAGACCTAAACATTCTGTTTGAAATATTTAGTCTATAGGGAGAGTTGTTGCTTTTAAAGCAACAGGAAGAATTGTACTTTATGCAACAGTGGATGCAGCAGTATTACAGCAATTCATATCTAGCCAACAGACTACTGTACCCGAAGGGCTGATTAAATCATGTTGTAGATGACTCTTACTAGTTATCTTCTGGAATACTATTACAACACTACCACAATAGATTGAGAATGTCTGCTAGCGGGCTTGACTGAAAATTGTTGCTTAATAAATTACCTAACAGCAGCTGATTTGGTCTGCCCTAAATTTGGACCGTATCTGTCTGTTTGTACCATCATATCAATAAGGTAAAATAAGAGATTTCTGCCTGCCTAACTTCTGCCTTCTTTCTACAGCTGTTCTGCCTGCTGCTGCTCTTGTTTCCATGGAAACAAGCCAGCTCCTGACTTCCTGTTTCCAGTGCAAACATTCTTTCTCTTCAACTTATTCATCTTAGAAAAGCATTTTGCCATGGCTCTGACATAAATGCCACACAGATGATCTGTCCTGTCATTTCAGAAACAGAAGATTTTGTATCTGCATGCATGTGGCCAGATTCAAGTCTCAATTACTCTGGAATAATCTGAAGAAAATCCAGTGAAGTCAATGGATTTGTGAATTTACGTTGGTGTAACTGAAAGCAGAAGTTAGCCCAAAATATGTGCACTTGCATACCTAGCTAATGATAGTACAGTGTGAGATTTATTTTCACTTGGGTAATCTATTAGACAAAATTGTGTTCTGGTTTGTTTGTTTTTTTAGTTAATACATAAAGGGCAATCACTTGTATTTTGACCTTGGAAAATATTTAAATAACAGAATAATAGTTACTTTGAAGAAGAGTACCCATTTAGATGGAATGCCTGAAGTAGATTAAGGCAGGAGGAAGACCCTCCCCAGTTTTGGTGGCTGTTGTGATAGGTCTCAATACTATGTGCTGGCACAGTGTTGCATCGTCATATGGTCACAGGATGCAGCCAGGAAAAGAGAATGGGAACACAAGGAGAGATGTATTGGACAGGTGTTTGTGCCCTTAAGCTGCCCATAGTCAGCTAAAAAGAAGGATGTGTCAGTATGTGTGTGTGCAGCATGAGAAACTCAGCAGAGGCACCTCCCTGGTGCTACCTTTTCCAGTTTCTACGAGGGTGGAAAATCTGTATTGGTGCATAACACAGAAAGGTGAGAGGTCAGACAATTCTGAAATCCCTAATGCAGTTTCCTGCATTTAGAAGATTTTAAGATATTTGGCATAACATTCCTCTGTCCAGGGCTGTCTGTAAATTACATAACAGTTTTTGGGGGTGACTTTCAAGACCCACCCACCACTTGTACCTCTTTGTAATACTGAAACACATATGCAAAATTAAGGACCCAGTCACCTCCTAATGTGTTGTATAATTTATGGACAACCCCAGATTCCCTTCCTCACCCCTAAAGAGAGGAGAGGGAGCACCTGTGTGTGACCTCTTCTTCCTGTGAAGTTTTACCAGTTACTTTCTTACACCAGGAAAGGAGTGGGGCGGGGGGGGGGNACTCTCCAAACCTTCCTCCCACACAATAAAATGCCTGGGCTTTTTGATCCAGCACAGTTGTGGGATAAGGAGTGGGGGGGGGGGGGGGAAGAGGAGTGAGAAATCTTTTAATAATAGGTAGTATTTTATAGAACTTTATATATTCAAAGCACTGTACGGCATTTTAGAGAAGAGGGATATGCCAGTTCTTGCTGGCTATCAAGCACTGTTGCTGCTCTATCATTGGTGAAGATGGTTGGGAGCTCCAGAGACTCCAGGTCTTGCTGTTGCTCACACTTCATATTTCTCAACTGATGGAGTGGAGAAGAGGGAAAGCCCTGGGGCCAGGTCATCTTGAGGAAGGGTGCTCGCTTTCTCTCTCTCTCTCTCTCTCTCTCTCTCTCTCTGTGTTTAGCAGATGATGGGGAGATTTATTCCCTTGTCCTCCTCTGTATTTAACTCCTCTTCATACCATTTGTCGGACGAGGTTTATATATGTGCTTTTATAGCCAATGCAGAAACTTGTTTTTTTCCCCTGGCAATTTACTTTTCATTGGTAATGAATTTACAAATAAACATGTATTTAGGTTATAACCTTTCATCTAATATAGAATTACAGTATACAACTCTGGTGTTGGAGATTTATATAGTAGCATAACTCCCCCACATAATAGTGATCAAACAGGTACAAAAATGTTTTTAAAACAATGTTAATTGGTTCTGTTAAGTGATTTTATCCTAATAGCTTACAGCTCAACATACCGTCCTTATTTGTAAATAACACCTGTTGGCTTCAATGAGAGTTTGACCCGAGTAAGGACTGTAGCACTAAGTCCTTTCATACAGCAGATACAATTTTAAGTGATGAAAAAATAAAGCTGTGAAATATGTATAAATATGTCAATATTAATAAACTTAATATCATGAATGTCAACAAAATAAAGCAGAAATTTAAGTACAAAGGTGACTTGGGCTATTTACTTCATTACCGTGAAATATGCCATAGAAGGTTTTAATAACTATATATTAATTCTGTTGGAAATACCTATACAGAAAGAATAACATGAAGTCACTTTTGTTTCTTACCATTTCCAATTTGTTTAATTTAAGTGTATTGCTAGTACTTGATAACTAAAAACAATTTTAAAATCAGTGCATTACTGCACTTTGTTTCCTTCAGTTAAGCCTCTGTAACAATGAAAATATGTCACTTCTTAACACAAAACCAAAATTTCTGCTATTTGCATCTTGTTTTGGAGAACCTTTGACCAAAAAGATGACATTATAAGTGATAACCAAATTATCCATCTATATACCATCACTGCATGTTATTTTCCTTCCTGCCTTTTAAGATGTCTGAATGTTCTGAGATGTTTCTATGCATTTGGTTTTCATGCTGTCAGTTTAATTCAGTGTCTGTTCTTATCACAGCCTTCTACAGTCAGCTGGGATTCCAGTTTAATCATACATACACTCTACTTTTCTTCTGAGAATTAACACTGGGATGTTCCTTATTTTCCATTTTTTTTTTAATGAAACCTGTTCCCTGACAGAGGTAAGATTTTTCTTTCTGGAGTGGGAGTATATGCACATGTCACATATGTACAGGTGTGAAGGGGTCAGTTTACCACTGGCACCTCCTCGTGGCCAAGCATGGCACCTCTCTCTCCACTGGAGCCTTTCAGGGTGTATCAGAATCTTTCCCTCAGGGAGGGGCCTTCAGGGAATGGTTGTCTGGGAAATTCCTGCCTCCAGTCAGCCCTTTTTTGAGGTTCTCTTCCCTGGTCTGCCCACAAGGGAGCTGTTTTGCTCCATTTTTCAACTCCTCCTCCAGTTGTGCATGCCTTGTAGAAAGGTATTGCAGGGGAGTTGTGTCTGAGCCCAGAGCAGCTCCTTAACCTCTTGTCCAGTGTGGGGTTTGTATACCCCAACACATGTATGTATGTATGTATGTGGCAAAATTGTATTTTTTAAATTTAATGGAATTATATTTGTTGCCTAATTTATAAGAGGTGATCTGAACAACCAGTGGTCAGACATTAAGTTTAAGCTCATTTGGAATTTTTTCTACATTGAGTTTAATAGAACTGAGACTGTTGTCATTTTAGAGCATGTCATCGTTAGTATAGGTTCTTCAGTATTGCTGGATGTATTGTACATAGTAGCATCCTGCATCTTGGCAGAGAGTTAGACTAGATGACCCTTGCAGTCCCTTCTAACCATGTGGTTCTAGCTCATTGATATGCTACTGGAAAAGTGCTGTAGTCAGATGAGTAGTCTCTCTTAGCATGGTGATGAATACTGTGTACTGAATAATAACATGGTAATATTTGTTCTTAATATTGTGTACATTACATATTTCACAATATAAATCTGCTTTAAATGAAGGTCATTTCTTAAGGGTATATCTTTGTCATTAGAGTAGTCTACAGCATATTATTTGGTGTGTCTGCTTATTGAACACTTTGTGCTGCTGGTTCAGAACAGCACTAATATGATGAGTTACAGCATACTGACTGTACAAGAAATAACCTTTTCTTTTGCTATTTAGTTCATATCCTAAGGAAATACTTGTACTACAGAAACAACTGCCATCAAACTGGAATGACTGCGTTGAACAATAGTACAAGGATACTCTAAGCCTGTGAACTGGAATAAGGTGTGGGATTGAAAAAAAAACAGTTATGCGATACTGGGACTCAATGTACTGCTAAGAAAATTGTCCTTCAGAGAATTACCTTTGGGAATGTATGATGTGGAAGTTAAGCAGAGTGAGAAAAAAGATGGTGAGATAAACTCAATTCAGACATGTGTTGTTACAATAAAAGGCATTGACAGGGCTCCTAATACTTTTGTAACAGAGTCTTCATCCGTGACCTTCATTGCACTGAGACAGAATTTGGAGAATGGAGAGTTAGACTCCAGGGCATCAGGGCAATAGGTGATCTAAAATTGATGGAAGAACAATTTCCTCTAATCACACCTTTATTAGCCTGTTTAATTTCTCAGAATATAAATGGCTACAAAATATATTAATCTCTTATAGGCTGTCTGGTGTAAATTTAAGTGAAATCAAGTGTGCAATAACTAGTATTTAATATGACACCTGTTAATCAAAAAATTCACCTTTAAGAAGTGATGAAAATTCTTAAGGAATATATATATATATATATATAGTGCATTGTTAAGTAAACAGGTCTATTAGTATAAATTAGCTAAAACTTTGATTACTGCACAATTTAGGAAGAAGTAATTTTGAGCTTCTAGAAATAGCTAATAAAAGGCTATGAGAAGACTTCACCATTAGGCATTCTGAAGTAACATAAAAACACAATTTTTTTTTCAGGAGAGTCTTATATTTTCTGCAGAGGTGAAAGAGGTTTAGAGAGAGAGGCGCTGATACACCGGGACACCGGGAGAAGGATTTGGCAAAGACCCAGGATGGAACAAGATAGGAAGTGGTGCAGGGAGGCAGCAAGAGGTCTGGGCTGCTGATTCAGAGTCCCTGGACCAGAACCCAGAGGAGAGGGAGGGCCAGGGTTCAGCTACCAGTTCACCAAGGGAAGTGGAATGGACACCCCCTTGCAAGGGGTAAAGACTATTGAAACTCCCTGATATCATGTTTAGGGACTAGTGAGTCTGGAGTTGGATTGAAGGCCAAATGTGAAGTTGATAGACTATTGTTCAGTGGACTATTGGTTTACTTTGGAAGAGGCAGGACTATCTGTGACTCAGCTGGAGGACTAAGTCACAAGACTTAACAGACCACAGACAGAGCAACTGTCAGAAAGAGATGTAAAAGGAGAAGAGCCTGCTACACCACACCCAACCACAACGAGTGTGACTCACTAGCTGGTGCCTCCCAACAGGAGAGGCAAGGGTTTCTGTTTGATCTTCCGTGCACATCTGGAAGGTGGATTTTCCCTGTGCTGTAAATTCAAGGGAAAAGGTCTCCCTTTGATTTTACATACAAATTTCATGGCATGATGCATTTCAAAGGGAATTGTGGGTTCAATTCTGAGCTCTCTGGCTCTGATCCAGAAAAACGCATGTGAGTAGTTCCTTTGACTTCAATGGGGCTTCACTTGTGCTTGGAGTTAAACATGTGCTTAAGTGCTTTGGTGGATCAGGGTCTGAATCTTCAGCATTTTGCAAGAGCAATTCCAACTAATTTTTTTCTTCTTTTAAAGTGGGAAGCTCAGTCCTCTCCTTAGTGTTATAGGGTGACCAGATGTTTGGATTTTATAGGAACAGTCCCAATTTTTGGATCTTTTTCTTATATAGGCTCCTATTACCCCCTCACTCCTGTCCTGATTTTTCACATTTGCTGTCTGGTCACCCTATAGTGTTATGATGCTCCTTCCCTACATATCATGTTGAACTTTTCAACTGAAGAGTGTATATAGCAGATATACTTCAAAAGCTCTCTCAGCAGTAAAATCCTGACTTCAGTGGGCCAGTATTTCAGCCCTAGTGTTTGGATGCATATTCTACTAGGCACAAACAAATGTTTAGGTTAAGTAGCTGACATTTCTGAGTATATACATTTCAGACATCTCTCTCCCTAGATTAGTGAGTTGATGGAGATCAGGCTTTGGGGAAATGCTGTATATGTTGTAGATTTGTAGTGGCCTTTTGACAGCAGGAAAAAGAGTTCTTTCATATCAGCTGGTAAGGTGGCCACACATCTGTCCTGCTTGCAGAAGAAGCAGTGCTGTTTAGCATTCATTTCAGGAAAAAGCAAATGAAGCTAAGGTTGCAGTGACCAACAAATGTTCAGCAAAGTAGGTTTGATGCATTGCAGCTACAGGGCCTCTTTGAGAAGTCATTGCATATCTACGTTGATGCCTATATGATGGAACAAATGTGAGGGAGAATGAATGAAAAAATGATAAATGGGAAAATTATGCCTCAGATAGAAAATGGACAATCTGTGGCTTTCTGACTCTAGAATGAGGAGAGACTTATGGTCTAATAAATTCAGTTTGTCAAAATAAAGCTAAATCTAAACCCATTAAAAATAACTTCAAGAGAAATCTTACACCCTATTGCATGAGCTTTTATCTGGTGACATTCATAGCTTTAGGGAAGATGATGGATGCACTTTTTCAAATTTGCAGGCTCATCCATGTGGGGCAATAGCTTTTATCATGCTCAACCTCACTTCCCTGACTTCTAAGTGAGAAGGGGGGTCTTTATAAAAGTACCCCTTTCTTTGTTGAATGAACTCATTGGATTTTGGAAGCAGCTAATCCAGCCTATATTCTACAGATAACAAGCTGCAGATCCCCCCAACGTGGTCTGAGTTCTAACGTCTCATTGAAAATTGTAAGTGTTGCTTACAAATTGCCTCTATTGAGGCACAAAAGCTCAACCATTCTTCCTGAATCACCCCTCCCCTGCATATCAGCATCTGGCTCAGCTGCTGAGCTGTTAAGGCCAATGGACTATATTTAATTTTTAACAATTCTGAATCACTGGTATAAAGCAAATCATTTTGTTACAGTTCAATAAGCAATAGCTATTATAAATGTCTGTGTATTGTTTAATACTACCTTTTGATTTATTAGCTCTGCATTAGCAGCTTTTCTTTGTAAAGCTAATAGTACACACCAGTTATAGATATGAAAAGCCAGTAAAATTTCAATGGCTTTGTAAACTTAAACTATTTAAATCTTGCAGGCATTCATTAGAAGAAATGTTTCCATTAGTCTCTAGAAAAGGCGTGGATTTAGTCAACTTTAGCTTTGTATTTTATGAGAATTGTGCATCACTACACTAGAATTCTGACATTCATATGAGAGAGAATGCTGCTCTTTGAAGTAACTTCTGCTTTCCCTAAAATATGGAGGGCTAACTTTTAAGAACGGTGTGAGAGAGTACTTATCTCCTGGTTTGTGTAGATACTGATTGTACATGAACTATATTTTGAATTAACAATTATTGCAGGCCAAGAAATATTGAAAGTTTTCTTCAAATTTACCAATAACATTATTCTAAAACACAAGGTAATTGTAGTTTCATCCCATGCCAAAAACCTCCACAGCAAAACCCAACCCCACTGTGTGACAGGGAATGTCTTGGCAATAGTGGATGGTAAAATGAGTCAGAGAATTTTTTCACTGCAATTCTCTTACGGTATAGCCAAGTACGTTGCTAACGTAAGTGTGTACACAATAAGAACAGGTATGAAATGTCGAGCTGTCAATCCCCAGCTGCAGTTGTGTATCTATACCTTTTTTTTAACCTGTAGTTTAAGATGTTAAAGCTAGTTTCCTCTTTATCATTAATGCTTCTGGTGGTCTGTGCTATGAGCCATTAACACAAGGGGCTGCGTCCAGGATTTAGGACTGCTTGTCAGCAAAATGTACTTGTGCTTGTGTGTCTTGAGTCAAAACTCAAACGTTATTTTAAGATAGAGCTTTATGGTTCATGTGAACACCCTGCTCTATCACTTTAATACCATGATATTTTTCACCATGATATTTTTGTAACAAAATACACTTGTTAATAAATGAGTCATTTCTTTCTTCCATTTAGTGTATCTTAATAAAAATTTAAAGGAAAAATTATATGCAATTTAAAGCTCTGATTGAGGAAAGAGCTTAAGTCCATGCTTAAGTCCCATTGAAGTAAATGGTACTTGGCCACATGTTTAAACCTAAGCAAGTACTTAAGTGCTGTCCTGAATAGAGATGGACTTCAGCATGTGCTGAAGAGCTTTCCTGAATCAGAGATTCAAATAAAAGCCGTGCAAAGCTCTTAAAACTCATTTGTATCCATATCCTCATCCCCAATACAAAAGCTGGGTAAGTGAGATTTGTCCAGCTTCATTTGTGGCTGAAGAAAGGAAATCTTTCCATCATCCACAGGTCTTCGATGTGTCAGTGGAGATGCTTCACAGCTGCTAGTTTATAATATATAGTTTATATTCACAGCCTCAGAATTATAATAGTGTAGTAGTCCCTCTGATCTCCTTTTCATATGGCCTGCAGTTTTGACAGCGGACACCCTCCCATCTCCAAACCTTCTCCATATTACTAGGAAGCACTTCTCTGTGGCACCCAGAGTGAGCTGAGAACCATGTCTCAGTCTCCCCCACTCCTGAATACTGGAACCACAGCGGCTTTGCTCTATTAAAGACTTTCATTGCTTGCAGAGGTGGGGCAGGATTTTGTCCTGAGTATAATGAAAAATGCCATTAATTTAGTATAAATTTGAGAATTATATGGTCAATTATCTTCATTTCAGAAAATTTGACCCTGTGGCATGCACTCTCAGGGAGCCCAGCAGAGAACATAATGAATTGCTGCCACACTTTCTGCTAGCTCAACAATCAGAAAAAAGAATCCTGAATTTTTAGAAAAGTATAATATATAATGACCAGGGCTAACATTTTCTGGCATGGATGCCTATAACTGGCCCCCTAAATAAGAGATGCTGAGTAACTTCAATTCCTGTTAAGTTCAATGGGAGCTACAAGTGGTCAGTACTTTGAATAAAGTGCCTAACTAGGTATCTTCAATGCATATGCAGACCCTTGTGTCCATGGGGAGTCTCATTGACTTCAGGGAGGTCTATACAGAACAGGAGGTTGTAAATTGCAGGATCAGGACTTACATTAGAAAACTTGGGTAAAGATTTAGTTTCTGATAAACCAGTATTAAATCAGGATGGAAACAATTTGCCTGTTTGATAATACACTCCCATAGTTATCACTGCTGGAGTCACAACTGATGTGACTTCTCAGAGTATATTCTTATTAAACTATTCCATAACAAACTAATGCTTTTTGGCATCCACCCTTGTGGAAATGCCCTATACAATTTAATACTGAACAATATCCTTTCTATAGGTTTATTTCAAACCATCCTAGACATTTTAATAGAGAATTACATTCCTGCTGTAGAATTCTATTGTGTGGTTTGAAATAAACCTATGGAAAGGTTATATTTCTCTGTAGTTTATTAAGAGTAATTTTTCTAGAACTCTGTGAAACCTATATCTTATTTATTTTCATTTATAATAGATACTGAAAAAGCACCTGTCCCAGGGATGCAGTTCCCTCTGTTGTAACTGGTGGTGCAGGGCAAGCACATTCACTGAATGAAGTTCCAGCATAGATGCCTTGCTCATAAAGTTGTTATAATAAAATGAAAACTCATTGTACATACTTAAGGTGTCATAACACATGATATCCAGGTTGCAAAACAAAGAAAGGAACAGCTCGAACCTGGCATATGCACATTTGTCTTTTGTTGTGGGAATACAGAACAGAGAAAACCACAAACACCTGAAAACCAACATTTAAGCAGTACACAAAAAGGGAGAGTGCAGGCATTACTTCTTGCAGTGATTTCACCACCTATCAGCAGGGGAAGGTGTCTGGAGGCTGTGTTGGATGTATCAATGTCACTTTTCAGGAAGCTGGAGAGGCTGAAATGATATGTATGTGTGAAGCTATAGGATATTTTTAAAAAACGTTTTCCTAGGGTAGAAGTTTTGTCAGGTTGTTTTTTTTTTTTGAGGGGGGGAAAATGAAAACATCTATTCTGCAGAGACTCAGTGTTGTTAACATTTAATTCACTGTGATTTTTCCCCTTTTTCCTCCTCCTCCCCTCATGATAGGCTTGCCTGGTCCAGGATAGGAAGTGAGATTGGGACAGGGTGCTTGCCAGAGAGGAAGAATAGTTCAGAGGTAGGTGCTAGTGTGGGAGTCCAGAGAACAAGTTTAATTCCTTGCTCTGCCACAGAATTCATAATGCCTCTGTTCCTTATCTGTAAAATGGGGAACCTGTAATAGTACCTCCCTATATTGCTGGGGTGTTATGAGGATAAAAAACATTTAAAATGATATCCACAGTAATGGAGGGTATATAAGTACCTGAGATAAGGGAGCATGTGGGTTTAGTAGCTGACTTAAGCTCAGGACATTTGTCAAATGAGGTATAGCATATAGTTTCTGTCTCTGGGGGAAGGATCAGGCACTTCTCAAGGGAGGCTGGGGGTAATATATTCATCTGTGCCTTAAAGTTTAAGAATATAAACATGAGATGTACAGAAACTGCATCAAAAGAACATTATTCTTGTTGCAAAGTTAAACACTCCAAAGGTAGGAAATGATCTACCTTAGCTCTTCATTCCACCCCATTCTCCTCCTTACCTAGCCTCTCCCAGTCTCCTTACTCAGCAAGTCCTAGTTTACACCTCCCCATTCCCTGTCTCACTCTTCCCCTGCTCCCAGTCCCTGTCTCCTTTCCAAACCATTCCTACTTCTCCCTACCCCACAGTTCCTTGTTCCCAGTCTCTTGCCAAGCCAGTTCCAAGTTCTCTCTTCCCAGCTCCTCATCTGAGCTGTCTCTCTGCTCCATACTGTCCTCCACTCACTTCTTACCTCTTCACCCACATTTCTCATCCCCAGACTCTCAGTCAAAGTTTCCCTCCTTGGGTTCCTCATTCAGTTTGTCCAGCCAATCCCAGTTCTCTCATCACATCCTGGTTCCTTGTCAGATCTCTCTGCCCTTCCTCCTCCCCATCCCATTCACCCATTGCCAATCACATTGTCCTTGTCCAGCCAGCCTCAGTTTTTCCCCCAGATCCTCATCCAATCTCAATCCCCCCCGCACTGGTTCCCTGAATTATCCTTTCCTGGGTCCCAATTCCCTTGCTCAGACAATCCCAGTTTTCCTCTGATTCCCCCTCCAGTTCCAGGCTCCTTGACTCAAACTACTCCCCCTGCCCTACCCCTCCCACAGGTCCAACTGCATTTGGATGAGGCAGCTTCCTCTTCCATGCAGCCTGGATTCAGTGTGTGTCTGTGGGAGAGACATTGAGAGCAGAGGAGAGACAGCTTCCCCACTTTCTATTTAAACCTAGGACCAGGCATAGCCCACAGCAGCCCAGAGCTGCAGTTGCAGGAAAAGTCCTGCTGAGTCCTGGGAATCTTCAGGGAATCTAGCTGGGAAAGCTGTAGCAATACTCTACTGGGGGTATATATAAACTGCAGTTTTTCAAAAGACTTATAGACCTTTCAAAAGACTTCTGACCTTTAAGTCTGAGTCTAAGACTTGGTATTTACACACATGCTGTTTGACTTCTCAGCTAGCCTGGAAGCTGAGATGTAGCTAATTTGAGAAAGGCACAGAGCTAGCAAGGGCTGTCCCAGGTAAAAATAATAATAACAATAATAATCGCAGCACTTGACTCTCCACACCAGGAGAGTTCTGATCAATTACTGAAGGTCAGGTTGGGGACCTGTACAGTTGTGTGCTGCTTTGTAATAGGTCTGTTAACTATTTTATTAGAAAATTGATTTTGGTTAGCTAGGTGAGAGCAGCAATTGAGTTGATCTAAAATTGGATAAGAAGCTTTTTCAAGGAGTAGGTGTCACCTACACTTCAGTTCTCAAATAATAAATATTTCACATAACAGGAAAGTAACACTCTGTGAATTGCTTAGGGATTCAAGACAGATGCAAGCCAGTTAAAATGCTGTTTCTGTGCTGGAAAAATATCAAACAACATCTGGCAAATATTAAATGCTTCAACTGTATAAAGCACACAGCTTGTCACAACTGAGTTTGTTCCAAAAGCTGAGCAAGAGAAAGATGCTAATTAACTAAGTCTTCCCTAGTCCTGTACAGGTAAAAGACTATTTCACTCAGCTCATTCCTTTGAACTCAAATCCAGTTTCTGTGCCACCTGAAAAGGACTGCACCTGTAGCCCTGCTAGAAATAAATGATAGTTTCTGAGAATTTGTTCTCGTGCTTTTGAATTTCGGACAGTTTAATCTTTAGTATGTTTTCAGCACTTGACTAGAGGCAGCATATTTGAAATATTTTGTAGAATCCATATATGTAAATTTTCTCATGTGAACGAAGCATGACAAAGTAATCTTGTATTTCTCTAGATTATGCGTTCAGTAGTGCAGACTGTATAACCTAGATACGTTTCAAAAGTTATCAATTTAGATTGTCACTCTGTTCTTTCCAAAGGTTGCAGTCTCAGCAGTCTTATGAGTTTGAAGTGTCTCTTTGGAAAATCTCTACTGTCATTCTTTCAGCACTTCCTATTTGTTATGACATCCTCTAAAGCAGCAAAGGATTTCCCAGAACATATAGGGAATCCTGACAGACTGAACCACAGTGGTGAATTGACAAACTAGCACAGTAGAGATTTCCAATGCTTCTATAAATAGCTTTAATTAGGAAACCAATCTGAAAGATATATTAGGACCTAGAGGAAAGACTTTGTTTGAGGGAAAACCTAATGAGTAACCACTGAAGAAGACTGATGCCTTTGAAATGACACCTAATTAAGAAGAAAGACCAGGGGAGAGAAATGAAAAGGTGGCAGGGGAGGAGGAGAAGAATTTTGAAGACCAAAAAGAGGTTCAGAGGATTAGGGAATAGCATTGCCTTGAAATGTAGGTTGTGTTGATTATAGCTACTTCCTGATTTATTTTACTCTGCTGCCTAGGGAAGAGAAAAATACATGTTAACATTTTTATAGGGTAAAATATTTGCATTTATCATAGACTCTGGGAATTCTTGAGCTGATTAATATAAAGCATTTAGGGGGAGAAAAAAAATTAATGCCTGTTAATGTAGAGCTGTAAAGTATTCTTGGACAGAATTATACACACAGAGATTATTGAACATTGAGAAAGCATTTTTTTCTGAAAAAAATCTTTGTTCAGTGCACTGTGGGCCTGATCCCAAACCATATAGACGTGAACTGAAAGACTCCCATTGACTTCAGTAGGCTTTGTATCATTGTCCTGTATGTATGTTTTTTCCATCTTGGCCTCTAGTCATGCTCCCTCCTCAGTGTTCTCATTAGCTCTCAGTCAGTTTCCTTCCTTGGGTTCCTTAGCTAATCTCAGTGCCTGCCCTCCCTTGGCTCCTTGTCCACCCTTTTGGCCTAGCCAGTACTAGTTCTCCTCCTGCACAGTAGCTCCTCATCAAAACTGTCTCCCCTCCTCTCACATCCCCTCCCCACCCCATACTACGGATTGTCTGTCCTATTCTTGTCCCACCAGATCAATCCTGCACCTCAGTCGTCCTCTAGTCCCAATCTTCCCTCCACCTACTGGCTCCCAGTCTCCTTGCCTTGCCAGTCTCAGTCTCTGCTCTGGTTGTCAGTCTCCTCTCACTGCAAAGCCCAGACTCAGTTTCCCACTCCTCCCCCAGCTAGTATCCAGTCCCAGGTTCCACCCTTCCACCCCCCAATGTCCTTTTCCAAATCCATTCCCTTCACACTCCCTGCACGTCCAGCTTTTGTTGCTTCTGCTTTTGAATCAGGCAGCTTTCTCCTCCTCTGTGCTGCTTGGCCCCACCAGTGGTGGTCACTGAAAGCATAGGAGAGACGGTTTGCTTTCAGTTCTGGTGCCTGGACCTAGCATGGTCTGCTGCAGTCCAGAGCTGCAACTACAAAGAGATTTTTGCTCAGAGCTGGGCTGGAGGATATTAAATAGAAGCTATTAAAATTAGACATTTTAAAATCAGCAGTTCCAGGTGACTTGCACCTCAGAGTTTTAAAAGAACTGGATGAGAAGCTTGCTGGACCTTTAATGTTGATTTTCAAGAAGTCTTCAAATACTGGGGAAGTTCCAGAAAGCTAATGTTGTGCCAATTTTTAAAAAGGGTAACTGGGATAAACTGAGTAATTATAGGTCTGTCAGCCTCATATCAATCCAAGGCAAGATAATGGAGTGGTTGATACAGGACTTGATTAAAGGAGGTGTGGTAATCTAGCCTCCTGTCCCAGACCTGGACTTTTGCGTCCAAAATCTGGGGGCTTACCTGAAACTCCCCCAAGCTCACTACCAGCTTGGATATTCTCGCTGCCACCAGATCAGGAATTGATGGGGCCTGATCCCCCCTTTCCTCTCTCTGGTGTCCCCAACCCTCCCTTGGGGGGACACCCAGATTCCAAATCCCTTGGATGCTAAAAGCAGGGGAGAAAATCCCTTCCCCCCTCCTTCCCAGGCTTGCCTCTTGGTCTAGCCTGCGAGTATCAAGAAACCGGTTTCTCTGCTTCCCAAGAGATAAGCGTTCTCTACCCTCAGGACAATTGAGATGCAAAATGCCAACAGCTTGGCTTTGCCTTTCCCCGTGCCTGCCTTCCCGTGAGGGAGACAGGTACCTGATACAGAGGTGATTCTTTTTCTCTTTCCCCGTAGCCTGCTCTTTCCCTGAAAGCAATAGGAAAATAGCCCACAGCCTGGCTTTTCCCTTCCCTTTGCCTCCCTAGGAAAAGAAACTTCCACACGTTTTAAAAGAAAAGTTTATATAAAAAAAGAGAGAAATTATAAAACAATAATCTTGCATTAAGAAACTCAATACAGGCTCTTGCTTATAAGAAAATATGAAGAAACAGTCTGATTTAAAAGATAGCCCGATTAAACCAGTCCAACCAATCCACATACATGTAAATACAACCCAAAGCTCCTCATAGCCGAATTGCTTGGGGTTCCCTTTGTACTCACAGATGTGTAGGAGACACTTGGAGATAAGATGCAGTTAGGAGGAAGCTTGTTAACTCACAGCCGAGAAAACAACAAAAGACACAGCCATCCACATCTATTCGTACAACCCAAAGCTCCTCATAGCCGAATTGCTTTGGGGTTCCTTTGTACTCACAGACTTTTGGTATAATATTTGAAATAAGAAGGAGTTAGGAGGAAACCTTGTTTACTCACAGCCGAGAAAACAAAAAAAGACCCCGAGTATACAAATTCCCGCCCCTGACTTTTAAACAATCCAGTTCTCTGATTGGCCCTCTGGTCAGGTGTTTGGTTACCCTTTCCAGGTAAAAGAAACTTAACCCTTACCTTACCTATCTACTTATGACAGGAGGATGCTGTAATTAATGTGAATCCACATGGGTTCATGGAAAATAGATCCTGCCAAATTAATCTGATTTTTTTAATGAAATTACAAGTTTGGTGATAAAGGTTAGTTTGACAGGTACCACACAACATTTTGATAATTTTGTATTGTTCTAGGTTTTTTTAACATGGTATACATTAAATGGATTAAAATCTGTCTAACTGATAGCTCTCAAAATATAATTGTAAATGGGGAATCATTATCTAGCAGGTGTGTTTCCAGTGGGGTCCTGCATGGATCGATTCTTGGCCCTATGCTATATGACATTTTTATTAACGACCTGGAAAAAAACATATCATCATCACTGATGAAGTTTGCTGACACAAAAATGGGGGAGTGGGAAATAATGAAGAGGTCAGGTCACTGATTCAGAGCAATCTGGATTGCTTGGCAAACTGAGTGCAAGCAAACAGTATACGTTTTAATATGGGTAAATGTAAATGTGTACATATGGGAGCAAAGAATGCAGGCTATACTCACAGGATGTGGGGACTCTATCCTGAGCAGCAGTGACTCTGATAAGGATTTGGGGGTTGTGGTGGATAATCAACTGAACATGAGCTCCAAGTGTGATGCTGTGGCCAAAAGAGCTAATGCAATCATGGGATGCATAAACAGAGAAATCTCGAATAGGAGTAAAGAGGTTATTTCACCTCTATAGTGGGCATTGGTGCAACCATTGCTGGAATACTGTGACCAGTTCTGGTGCCCGCAATTCAGGAAGGATATTGATAAATTGGAGAAGATTCAGACAGGAGCCATGAGAATGATTAAAGGATTAGAAAATCAGCTTATGGTGGTAGACTCCAAGGGTACGTCTACACTACCCACCAGATTGGTGGGCAGTGATCGATTTATTGCATCTAGTGTAGACGTGATAAAATCGATCCCCAATCGCTCTGCTGTCGACTCTGGAACTCTACCACGTGCGAGAGGCGGAAGCGGAATTGACGGGGGAGCAGCAGTGGTCAACTCGCCGCCGTCCTCACGGCCAGGTAAATCGACCTAAGATACGCTGACTTCAGCTGCGCTATTTGCATAGCTGAAGTTTTGCGTATCTTAGGTTGACTCCCCCCTCTAGTGTAGACCTAGCCAAAGAGCTTAATGTATTTAGCTTAACAAAGAGAAAGTTAAGGGGTGACTTGATCACAGTCTGTAAGTATTTACATGGGGAATAGATATTTAATAATGGGCACTTCAATCTAGCAGAGAAAGGTACAGCATGATCCAGTGGCTGCAAGTTGAAGCTAGACAAAGTTAGACTGGAAATAAGGTGTACATTTTTAACAGTGAAAATTATTAAGCATTGGAACAATTTACCAATGGTCGTGGTGGATTCTCCATCACTGGCAATTTTAAAATCAAGATTGGATCTTTTTTTGTAAAAGATCTGCTCTAGGCATTATGTTGGGGGAAGTTCTGTGCTATAACAAGTGGTCATATTAGATGATCACAGTGGTCCCTTTTGGCCTTGGAATCTATGAATCTATGCTCAGTGTGGACAGAATCTTCAAGGAATCCAGCTGGGAAAACTCTAGCAAGTCTCTCCTGAGCACATGCAAACTGCAAATCTTCAGAGGCTTGTAACTTGGCCAGATTTGGACTGATTGTAATGGAAATGGCAAAAGGCACGTTGCTGACATGAAGGCCACCACCTGCCAAATTTCAAGTCCCTGCTCCAAACTGTGCATGGGTGTGAGTATGGGGCACGGGGCGGGAGGGGCAGCACTAAAAGAATGGTCACCAGACTTTTTTATCGGGGCAAAAATAACTCTTTCTTGAAAACACAGAATCTCTTTGGCTGAAATTTTTCTGAAAAAAATCACCTGGAAGCAGACATCCAATGTGAAAAATTTCAGGCCAAGTTGTTAACATTTGGCAGCATTATAAGCAACTGAAAATAGGGTAGTGTTAATAGGAATTGCTAGGCAACTTTAATTGGTGCTAATAATAATTTTTATATATTTTTTATAATTATTTCCCCCACTTTCTGCTTACTCTTGTAAAGTTACAGGGCTCTAGACTGCAGTAGCGTGTACTGATGATACCTTGGACTTCTAAAAAGCTGCTTGAAGAGAAAAGAGACTTTGAAATCTTTTTAAACATAGAGAGTTTTTCCCTTGCATACTAAGAGGGACTTTAAATGAATCTGTCTTCAACAGACAACAAGGTGGAGTCAAGATTTGATTCACAATGCAGGCCAAGTTATTAAAACAGGCCAGGTAGAATCTGCACTTCAGTAAATCAAACTTCAAAGAGGGATGTCCAACGAAGTGGGTATTGACCCACGAAAGCTCATGCTCCAATACATCTGTTAGTCTATAAGGTGCCACAGGACTCTTTGCTGCTTTTACAGATCCAGACTAACATGGCTACCCCTCTGATACCGGACTAAAATGTTTCTTTTCAGAGACGACTACCTTTCAGTGGTGAATAAACTGATGTCTCTGAATAGTTTGTGTCCATTAGGGCATGTCTACACTAGAAATAAAAGTCGACCAATATTAGGTCACCTTACAGCAACTGCAGTATTTACAACTGCAGTATTTACTGCAGTGGTGCATGTCCACACTACCCTCCTTGGCTTGGTGGTGCATGTCCTCACCAGAAGCGCTTCCACTGACCTAAGAAAGGCAGTGTGGGGAGCTGAAAGCCTGATCTCTCAGCTCTGCAGGCTCCTGGGCTCATTGTGGGCTGCCCCCTCAGGGTCCATTCTTACCCTGGTTTCCAGCCAGGAGCGGGGTCCAGCCCCCCAGCTCTCCAGGGAAGGGGACAGCTGGGCTCTAGCTGCCCAGATTTCTTGTCAATTTCGTGGCTCCTGTTGTGAAAGCGACAAGATAGCTAACAGCAGCAGATGTAAGGGATGCAATGTCTACACAGCCACTGTCTTACCCTAACTACACCGACGTAAGATTTACGCCTCTCATGCAGGTGTTGTTGTTATGTTGGTGTAGTAAGGCACTTACATCAGTGGGACCAGGGCTGTAGTGTAGACACTGATATAGGTTGACATAAGGTGCTTTGTGTCCACCTAACTGTGTAGTGTAGCCTAGCCCCAAATTAAACACTTTTGGTTGAAAAGTAATATGTGTTATATTTCCTATGTACTATTATACCTGGAAAGAGCTGGAAACTTATTGTTAATGACCTGCTGATAGTCAGTTCAATTCAGCTGATAGTCAGTTTAGTTCTCAAGTTTATCTTTCTAGGGTGCACTAGCCTGTCTGAACTTGGCTTTGGGCTAAGTATGTATGTCAACCATAGCGCAGTGGCTGAGATTTCAAAGCTGACCAGAGGATTTTGCCCCACTATTAAAATTAAGAAGAATTGTGAAGTGAGGTCCTCTGTTTGGCTTTGAAAATCTCAGCCAATCTACAATTCGTGTTTGTTTTTAAAGATGGAAAAGGATAGCAATCAGTTTGTCATTTATACTTCTGTAGCTGATATTTCTTTTAGAGTGTTCCAGTGAATGAAATTTCTAGTTCTTTTGAGGTCAATGCTCTGAACACCTCAGCAGAACAGAAAAAGTCAAGTTAACAAAGCCAAAGAATCCATGATGGACTGCAGATTACTTCCATTTTTGTCATGCTTTCCTTTATTTTGGTGAGATTCCCCAAAGTTAGCTGTATTCTCTTTCTCTTCCGGGGGAATAAAATATTTCAGTATGTACTATGGTTAGTGCCAGAATTCCAAAGTCTATCAATAGAGGAGTTATTTTTGTAAATTTACAAACTTTAAATACAGCTGTAAAGAAATGGGGTTTTTACAGTGCACAGATTAAATGGGCAATAATATGATGATGCTGAGAAGCCCTTCTTGCTTTCATCACCTTGTGCTGCACTGTCTTCTCTACACTGCTGCTGGCTTCAAGGCAAGCTTTAATTGCGCTGGTTCCCTTTTACATCTGTAGCACAATTCCAAGGCTAGAAGGAACCATTATAATCATCTAGTCTGACTTGCTGTATAGCATAGGCTTTAGAATATGACTAACATATGCAACAATTTGAATGAACAATTTACTGCAATTTATCATACAGTATTGACAAAGTTACCAATGAGTATAAACTAAATGTATTTCAAAGGCTAAACATACTCTTACTATGCAGAAACAAAGTGATAGAAAAAAAAAAACAACCTCTGCCTCTTAAGACTGATGGTTCATTTTCACTTTATTTTCCTAAAGACCATCTTTGAAGCTGGAAGACAATTGTTTGCTTGACTGAATTTAATGGCTTCCCCATTTGAGAGGAAACAATTTGCAGAGCATCAGAGCTTAATTGATTGGTTGACTAAATGTCACTGGAAATGTCATAAAGATAAAAACAACTTGCTTTAAATTTCAAAGCAACAGGTCATTTGAGTGGGGATCTAACCAAGGTCATGCAGTAGAAGCTGTTTGATATAATTTTGATTTATTTAATTTGATACTAACATAATATTTTCCATCAAATAAGGAAGCTTGTGAGAGGTGAAACTTCCTGCCTTACTAGCCTGTGATTCTAATGGGGCAAGTTCCCTTATGTGCAGAGGCTTCTTTAATTAAATTTGTTCCTAAATCTGTAGCATTATTGCATTTTCAATATCTGTAACTATTTAGAATTCTATTTAGCAAAGAAATTAATGTTTCATGGTTTTAGCCTCTGAGGACACACAGACTTTCATGGTTTGCCTGTTGCAGAGCCTGAGTTTGATTCTGGAGCTAAAATAATCTGCTTTGCTGAGTCTGCAGCCAGTCAGCCAGAAACACTAGCATCAAGAGGCATGAACTTCCTCATTCTTCTTAATGCACCAATATCTCTGAAACCCAATTATGATCATGCCTATGCCAACATTTTTAATCACTGAACTGATGGTCAAAAGTTTATTGACTATTGTTAGATATTAGTTATTTTATCATATCGGAAACCTTCAGGTTCCATTCATTTGAAGGGCTTGGTGAATAAGGCTAAAATTAAATATACAAAGAGAATAATATCCTAACAGATACTCTTTTGATTAATCAGATACTTGAGATGTTTAATAGTGCACTTAAAAATAACAGTGGTGGTTACATTGCTGCCAACTAAACCACAAATGTTTCTGGTGTTGTAGCTTGCAAGATTTTGTGAGATTTCTACAAAACATCATCTCAGAGCAGCAGTAATTAATATCCTAATAAATAAATATAACTGAATGACTCCTCTTGTGCCATATAATGATATCTGGCATCCCCCACTACTCCACTAAAAGTCTGGATTAAGGCAATCCAGGGCTTTAGGCATACTATGACATTAGACCTCCGTGACTCCACCTCCATAGCTTCACCTCAGCCCCACTTGGATTGGTGATAACAGAGAGCTTTTCATCTCAGCAGAGTCCCTTTCTTTCCCCTAGGGGTAGCAGCAAAGTTTCTCCCACTCAGAACAAACATACCTGCCAGCAAAAATTTCCTCTACCCTCCAGAAAAACAGCAGTGGCAGTAGGAGAGACTCCCAATATTTACCCCAGCAGTCAGGCTGTATATGCTTGGGTCAGCAGGCTTTGCCTGTTGCACTGTTCTTCTCCAGCCACACAGTGTTCTGCTGGGGTGGTGTTGGAAGAGCTTTCAGGTCAATGGGTCTTGGAATTAACCCTCCCTTGAGATACATGGGACAATGCATGCCTTTCTGAGCTATAATTTCTGACTGTCTTCAGACTCAGGTCGACATCTCTGCATTGGTTACACTTGGGTCATATTTCCAAGCTTTTCTCCACAACTATGAGAGAGAAGTCTTTAAACTAAAACCAGGTATAATAGTACATGTGACCTTTTTTTGGATAGCTCTAGTTTCTGGAGTCATGTGAATAAGTGCGAATCTTAGAGCATGGCTACACTTGCAAATGTAGAGCACTTTGAGTTAAACCAGCCTTCAGAGAGTGCAGTAGGGAAAGCTCTGCAATCTGTCCACATTGACAGCTGCAACTGCTCTGGTGTGGCCACATTTGTAATACTTGCAGTGGCATTGGGAGCAGTATATTATGGGCAGCTATCCCACAGAGCACCTTTTCCCATTCTGGTGCAGTGGCTTGTGGGAAGGGGGTGGGGGTTGTGGGGCATTCTGGGTCCTGTCCCAATGTCCTGGGATGCATCGCTTTGCATCCCAGGAATCCCTATGCTTCCATCCACATTTGGTGCCATCTTTCAGCGTTTTTTGTCCTGCGCGCTCTGCCTTCCCTTTTGGTCTGCAGGAATGGAGCCCAAAGTGCTGAGGAATATGCTGATGGGTCTCGCCAGCACATCACATTTGGCAGTCGAGTTACTTTTTAAGCTACAAACTGACAGTGAGAAGTCTGACAATGATGTCGACTCGCGTAACGCAAATGACACGAGATTGTTTATGGTATTCATGGGCATGCTCACCACCATGGAATGCTGCTTTTGGGCTTGAGAAACAAGCACTGGATGGTGGGATCACATAGTAATACAAGTCTGGGATGATGAGCAGTGGCAGCAGAACTTTTGGATGAGAAAAGCCATTTTCATGGGTGTGGTAAGCGTCTGTCTCAGATCTGGACTTTAGTGTACAAAATCTGGGTGCCTACTGAACCTTCCCAAGCTTATGCCCAGCTTGGATCTTATCTCGCTGCCACCAGCCGAAGTTTTCCAGGGTTTTGGCCCCCTCGGGTTCCCCAAACCTTTCCTTGGGGGACCCCTCCAAGACCCAGAGCCCCTGGGTCTCCTCTATCTCATCCCCCAGCTTCCCCCCCTTTCCTGGGTTAGCCGGTGCGATGCTGTCCTATTCCCTTTGAATACAACCAGAGAGGCAATCTAGCTTCCCCGAGGCTATGCATTCAAACCTAGTCAGCTCACACAAGA
>NC_133769.1:73462678-73489407 GCF_003597395.2 Chelonoidis abingdonii | reverse complement strand
TCCGGTTTCCTGATTGGTCCTCTGGTCAGGTGTTTGGTTCCCTTTGTAAACCCTTTACAGTAAAAGAAAATTAACCCTTACCCTACCTATCTACTTATGACAATGGGACGGTGTGATGAACTTGTCCCAGCCCTGCAGTGCAAGAACATGAGATTGAGAGCAGCCCAGCCGGTGGAGAAGTGGGTGGCTATTGCAGTCTGGAAGCTGGCAACTCTGGACAGCTACTGATTGGTTGCTAACCAGTTTGGAGTGGGAAAGTCTACCACTGGAATTGTGTTGATGCAAGTTTGCAGAGCCATTAATCGCATCCTGCTCAGAAGAACCATGACTCTGGGTAACGTGCATGACACCGTGGCTTGCTTTGCACAAATGGATTTCCCTAACTGTGGATGGGCAATAGATGGGAGGCATATTCCAATTTTGGCACCAGCCCACCTAGCCCCCGAGTATGTTAATTGGAAGGGGTATTTCTCAATGGCTCTCCAAGCGCTTGAGGATCACTGTGGGTGTTTCATTGAGATTAACACAAGCTGGCCTGGAAAGGTTCATGCATCTTTCTGAACACTGGCCTGTTCAGAAAGCTGCAAGCCAGGACTTTTTTCCCAGACCAGAAGATCTCCGTAGGTGAAGTCAAAATGCCCATTGTGATCCTTGGAGACCCCGCTTACCCTTTAATGCTGTGGCTCATGAAACCCTGCATAGGGAGGCTTGACAGCAGCAAGGAGTGGTTCAACAATAGGCTGAGCCAGTGCAGAATGACTATGGAGTGTGCTTTTGGCTTTTAAAGGGCTGCTGGTGCTCTGTACGGGAAGCTGGATCTGGCCGATGACAACATCCTGGCAGTTATATCCGCATGCTGTGCCCTCCGTAACATTTGTGAAGGAAAGGGTGAAAGATTCACTCAGGCATGGACCTTTGGAGGTTCAACACCTGAAGGTTGAATTTGAAAAGCCAGAGATCAGGGCTATTAGAGGGGCCCAGCATGGGGCTGCAAGGATTAGGGATGCCTTGAGGGAGCAAGTTGAGGCTGAAAGCCACCAGTAATGTCTGGTGTTTTGCATGGGAGTGAAGTGCAGTGGTTCCAATGTTTGTGGGAATCTGTGTTTGCTACGCTGATTTGCAGTGCCTGTTGCTTTCCTGGGCTAAGGTATCTTTTACTTTATGCAATAATAAAGAATGTTTTCAAAGCCAAAAAATCCATTTATTGAAAATTAAAATTCATTTATTGAAAAGAAACACAACAGCTTGGGAAACAGAATGGGCAAGAAGGTGAGGTGGGAAACAGTACAATCACAGATTTGCGTATGTCCTGTTATCGTACTCAGCCTTCCTGTCTGGAGTGCTGTGCAATGAGTGCTGCACTTCAGGATGGCTATACTGCATGGTGAGGGGGTTGAGTGCAGTGGGTAACGGTCGTAGTTTTAAGAGCTGGGTGGTGAAGTTACAGGTGTTGGAGGAAGCTGGTGGCAATAAGAACCCAGATGCTGGGGAAAGTGGGTTGGAGGTGACATGGGGGCACAAGGGAAAGAGTTTTGGGACAAGAGCTGCAGGGGCGGGCTGGCGCGGTAGTGCTCTGCCTGTATGACTATGAGCACCTGGATCAAGTCCGCTTGGCGCTCCATGATACTTATCAGCTGATCCATGCTTTACTGCCAGAACTCCACACTTTTGTGCCGGCGATCCGCGTTCCGCTTGTGGATCCTCCTTTCACTCTCCCTCCACTCCTGTGCTTTTAGATTCTTGTTAAACATGTCTTTTTTTGCTTTCTCGTGGTCTCTCCTGATTCTTTGCAGTCTCTCAGCCAGTGATAACACGAAAGGCTGAGATCACAAGGTTGCAAAATGCAGCACTTAACAGAGATAGCATTGTTCACACCAGACAGAGCAGTGATTTCCCCCGTACTTAAGGAGGGCAAGCACAGTCTACACAATAGCATAATTTGCCCATCCCAAAGTGAGCACACATAACCCACGGGAGCCCCAAAATGGTGAGTAAGTGCAGGGTCAAGGACTGATAGTTTCATGGCTGTACTGGGTTTCTGTGCCTTGGGGCAAGCCAACAGCTGCAGGGGGCCACTATACTGAACACTGTCCCCACATTTCCCAAAGGAGTTCATCCTGGAAGATTTCTTGCTGCTGAGGGTGACCTGGGAAGCAAGGGAGGGTCTTCTACTAAAATGCGGCTTTTGCACTGGCCCATGTGCAGCTTGCCTGTGTGCACCAATGGTCCCCCTCCCCACAGCACAGTGGAATGGACATGTTAGCCTGACTGGGACAGGGACCACAGTGGCTCTTCCAAGAAACCTATGCAAGCACATTGCCCAAGTTCTGGCTGAGACCTTTGAAGAGGTCACTGAGGCCAATTACCGCAAGAGAGCATATCAATGCCCTATTCTGCATCTTGGCACGCATGCAACCCTAACCCTCCTCGCCCCAAGAGACCGCACCAAATAACTTCTTTCCCAAAATAAAAGCCACTTACTGAGAACCTCCTCTGGTGTTTGTTCTTCCCCAAGCACCAGCCACCGCAACTGGCTACCTTTCTCCTGGCTTGAGAACAGCTCCTGGCTGCATGCATCTAGAGATTCTGAGGTGTCTTCCTCTGCCTCAACACCCTCACTCCTGCTTTGCTCCTCATCCTGCCTTGTTGAACTGGGCTCTGAAGTGTCCAAGGTGGTGCTCAGAGTGGAAGTGGGTCGCCTCCAAGGATCGTGTCCAGCTCTTTGTAGAAATGGCAGGTCGCAGGGGCACCAGTGGAGTGGTGGTTTGCCTCGCAGGCTTTGCGGTATGTATTCCACAGCTCCTTCACTTTAACCCTGCAATGCAGTGCGTCCTGGTCATGGCCCCTTTCCATCATGGCCTTTGATATGTGCCCAAAGGAATCATAATTCCTACAGCTGGAGTGCAGCTGGGACTGGACAGCTTCCTCCCCCCAAACACTGATGAAGTCCAGTACCTCACCATTGCTCCACACTGGGGATCGCCTGGTGCATAGAGGCATGGTCATCTGGAAAGATTCGCTGAGAGCACTCCATGCCTGGCTGAGCAAAGAGGAAGGGGATTTTCAAAATTCCCAGAGAATTTAAAGGGCGGGTCTGGTGGTTGGTCACCTGAGGGCAGGGCAGTAAAGTTCAAACTGATGACCAGAGTGGCTAGAACAGGCATTAACAGAACGCCCAGGGTGTTCACACTGGCGCTGTGGTGCTCCAGCAGGGGAGCTTCAAAAGTTATTCCACTTGCCGAGGTGGAGTACCAGGAGTGCTCTAGCTGTGGAATCAGAGCGCTCTACGTGCCTTGCCAGTGTGGACGCGTCATGAGTTAGAGCACACTGGGCTGCTTTAATGCACTCTAACTCGCAAGTGTAACCATGCCCTTAGCTTTCACTTGCAAAGAAAAACTGGAAAACATGAACCCTCAAGGCTCAAATACCAGGAAACAAAAGGATGTAAAATCTATTCATTTGTAAAATCTAATTATTTTTAAACCAATCTGATGGTTTCTGAGTTCTTGGATTTGCAACTCTGGTCTGATATAGTCACGTGGAACTGGGGGTCTAGGCACAGGCCTATAGCTCCTATGCCTTAATCTGGCCATGTCTCCCTGTGTTTTTGCCTAAATCCCCTATAGAAATTTGACAGTTTTGGAGTTCAAGTTTAAGTTGTAAGGTTTACTTTAGTAGTTGGTGAGTTATAAGTTAATGAGCATTACATTTATAGATCACCTAATCTGAGAACTTCTATCTTTTTGTTTTTTGGTTTTAACTGCTATATTCTTTTATAGCCTGTTTTGTAAATGGCTTTCTAGTCACAGAAATTTGAAATAAGTACATGTACAGATGTAATATACTTACAAAACCAGAATGGGGTATCTGTATTATAGATTAAGGATTCACTACACATTGTTCATGTGTGGATGCTCTTATTCTGGAATAAGAGTACCATGTTCCTGTAGAATGTAGCTACTAAGAAATACCAATTAACATAAATGATTCCATAATATATCAATCTTCTTCAGCTAAGAAAATCTGCTATACATTGTAATTAGACTGAAGTTATTTTTCATTCACATTGGTGCTGCTGTATAACCATGTTGGGTCAGATGAATCTTAGCTGATATAATAAGGTGTGATAGATGAGCAAGACCCACTGTTCCAAAGAAGAATGCATCCCTGGGAAAGGCAGAGAGTTATTCCACCACCATACCATGGTAGATCCCAGAAACAGTGTCTCTTGATTGTAATATGTGTCAACTCCCTGACTGCTTTAGTGTGGCAAATAGCTGCAGAATGCCCATATTTTGTGCATTTATTACATATTTCAGCTTTAGCTGGACACACAACTTGAGCTATGAAATTTTCCGCATCTTGTGCATTTAGTTTGAAATGCCTTATAGTTAGTCTGGGATTCCTGCATAGCCTCAGGGCTTTTATGGAAATGACTTTTAGCACTCCTGCTGTGTCTGTTTACAGCTTCTAAGCTAGTTTCAAGATCGTCTGGTTTGGAAAGTTTGTTTTTGTGCTGGTTCACAAGTTCAGACTGCTTCGGTATTTGGGTAGTAGCATGTAGATTTAAAGCTGTCCTATGAAATACTTTTATCTCTAAGTCCAATGATTACTCTATCTCTGACATTTTCATCTTTCTCAGTTCCAAAATCACAGTTTTCAGCCAATGCATGTAGAGCTCCTATAAAAGATCCAGCACTTTCTCCTGGTTCTTGAATTCTCTGATGAAAACATGCTCTTTCATAAACCACGTTTCTCTGTGGTATAAAATATGCATCAAATATAGCTGGAACTTTTTCATAGTCATCTTTGTGACTGTCTTCATTAAAAGCAAAAGACATAAAGATATCCTCTGTCTGCTTCCCCATAGCATAAATTGAAGATGATACCTGGATAATTCCATTTTCCTGGTGGAGCTTTGTAGCAATCTTGCAAAATACTTCATGGAGTCTGTCCATTGTGAAGGTCTATCAATGCTGAATTTCTCTGTAGCATTGAGAGTGGCATGTTGTTGAGACTGATCCTGCAGGCATTGTTGCTTTGTTCTTTCTGTTTGGAACCTTTGTTCCTGTTTTGCTTCTGCTTCTGTTCTCCTCTTGCACTAGTTTACTTCTGAGACCATGTCATGTATACCTTGTACATCTTAGGTTGCAAGGCTGCTATTAGTAGGCCAGGTTGTTGTGCCAGATATGGACTTGCTACAGAGCATCCTCCCCAGAGAGATACACTAGATGTGTTCACTATAATATCCTTTAATGCATTGCCAGGTATATCTGTATGCACAGCTGAGGTATGTTGCACGTGTCACCTAGTGGCTAAATAGTATAATATAGTTTAACATTCTATTACAAGCTCCAAATGTGGAAGGAATCAAAAAATAAAACAATTATGTTGCTTTAAGATCTGGCCTGTGTAACCATGCTCTAAAGATGTAGCATGGAGGAGTGCTGGTAAAGCTGATTTTTATATCCTGGAACTAGTCACACAACACAGGTGAGGTTTACTCCATCACATTGCAGGATCATTTTAACTGATGACTCTAGCTGCTGCTGCAGTCTACATTGTAACGAGAAGAGGAATGGCCACCTAAGTGGGGTTTTGCCCAAATTAGCCCTACACTTTGACCTTTTGACCTTGAGTTGAAGTTCCAGTTATAGCTCATAGAAATTTTTCATTTGAAATATTTTTCCAACAAAAATGGCTTTTTCATGAAAATTCACTGTCCAATTCTGAGAATTTTGTTGTGCTTTTGTGAAACCCCAAAGCCCAAAATCTTTTTAGTTATTACAAAAACCCTCAAGCTTCTGAAGAGAATTTTTGTTCAAGAGCATAAACACTTATGAATTAAATATACTCTGAATATGGGGGCAGAGTCTCTGCCTTAATCCTCTGCCCATAACACTGTCTGCTAAGTACTGGAGCAAAGAATTTGATCCCATTCAGCTATCTGTTTAGTGTTGTAAAGCATAAACACAAATGTGTATGGAAGAAGTTTGAGGTGAGAGCCCATTGTTGGACAAGAATGTAAGTGGATCAATGTGCCCATCATGTAGAGATTGTTTGGTATTAATATCATTGCTCAAAGGACTGTCAAGGTTAACTGTCTTTAACAGCTGTTCTAGTCGGAGTGTTAAATTCCTGATGGCTGAATGTTTGATCTGACAACTGCAGTGGTGTATATTTTCCTGGCATTCAAAATATTATGGAACTCTTCCTCTGTAAAGCAAACATCTGACCTCACTAAAACAGAGAAATGATAAAATAATGCAAACATGTAACCTGGATATGTGAGATTTTTTTTTTTAAAAAAGTTCCTGTATTGAAGCAGCCTATACTGAAAAAGCAAAACACAAACTATTTTCACCTGTAAAAGGGGATATAGTCTTGTGAGCAAAGTGACCAGGTGTGATTTCTCAGAATGTCCCAGTGTTTTGGAGGTGCCAGGTTTATCCTGGCAATTTATACTGAAAGAGGTGTTTTAGCTTCAGTGTAATCATTCAGCTGGCTGACTTCCCCCTGGCTGGCTGTTAGTGACCTGGCCCCTGCTACATCTTCTTTCCCCCATGGCAGCCTTTCTACCTTCCAAGTGAACTTAGGGCCAAGTTGGATCTGTGTATTACTTCCATGTAGTATCTATAATGGAGTAGAACATGGGATGCACCAATTTTTGAGACTGATCTTTCTAACACCCCCATTCTAGAGCATGTGTCATTCATTAGGTAGATGCTGTGTCAGGGCAGTTGAACTCCAAGTTATCTTTTAAGGTATGGAGAGTACTAGTCTTTCTGCAGAGGAAGAGAGGTTATGCCACTTGTGGTGGGAAGAAGACACGAAGGTCCAGACACTAGAAGGCAAATGGATAGTCAGGAAGTGAGAGTGTGTGGTTGAAAATTCATGATCAGACACCTCCGCTAAGATGTCCTCAACACAATCTCTTACTATGGATACCTTTCTGTTCACTCCAGCAATGACAAGCACTTTCAACCACTTGCCCTTGAGCTGCCAAACACACATGCTTGCAACAGAAATCCCTTATAACTGCCAAATGCTCTCACAACACCCAATGACAAGCTCACCCATGCAACCCCAACAGCTGCTAGCCTACCCCCACCTAAATACAGTGTGCTAGTTTTCTGTTTAAAATATCTGGTCATGTACCAGTGAATAACTGGTAGGGATATAGCCAAAATCAGTTTAAATTATAGGCTTTATTTAGATGGTAAGCTCTCTGGAACAAGGACTCTCTCTTACTATGCGTACATATACTGTCTACACAATGAGGCCCTATTATTGGGTGTGACCTCTAGGCACTGTTTTAGTATGAATAACACTCTGTGCTATGCAAACGTGAGGGAGAGGATGTGTTATGGAAGTTCTCCAATCTAAAGGAAAACCAGGACTATCACAGCTGGAAAGTCATAAGTAATGAGGTTGATAACAGTGTATCAGATAGGTTAGGTAGTTCCTTAGAATAACTCACTTTTTGACACTGAAAGGATAACTTGAGCTGGGTTTTGAACATTCACTTCTCCGCAAACATAGACTCTTGCTTATTGAGTATGTAAAGCATTCTGCCACGAAGTAAGCTTTTCACTTTGGTTTAGTAACATGTTTGGGGGGTGTAAAGGGAGTCTATGGGGGGGAGCGGGGAAGAAAGCGAAGAACAGAAAACATACACTAGTTCCATATTCTCTGACTCTTTCTCTCTATGTGTTTATATCTGTCAGTCTTCCTGTCTATAATATGTGTGTGTATGTATAACAATTTTTTTACCCAGGTATTCAGTTACTTTAAATACAAATTGGTGACTTTAAAGGAAATAGGAATTAGCAAATGACTATTCTAATCAGGCAACAGCATTTCTTAACTCCAACATATTTTTCTCTTTTGTTATAATACAATAAAGCTAGTAATCTGAATATATTTTCTATTCAATGTAATGTGATAACTATTATAATGATCAGTGCAGTGCCAGTCACTTAAGGATGGTATAATCAATCTGAATAGTAGTCTTTCTTCTAAAACAATTTTCACTCCCACTGTAATAACGTTTTTTAATAATAATATGACATGAAGTTATGCCTAAAAGGCACCTTAGAAAAAATATTGCTGACACTTTCAAATTAGTTTTATATCTAATTAAATGTCTATCATAACATATCAGGCATGTCCAATTGGATTCAGGGGCCTGGTGCAAAGCAATTTCAGGGGCTCCTTCCATTAAAAAAGTTGTGATACTATAAATACTATATTCTTGTAGGCAGTGGCATAGCCAGGTTCTAACATCAGGGGGAGTGAACACATAAAAAAGGCACCACCCAACAATCAAATTACTAATTACATCCACTCCCTCCCACTTCCTGCCCCCCCTCAGAACCCCCAACACCCCCCCACTCGTCCTCTGACTGACCCCTCCTGGGACCCCTGTCCCTAACTGCCCCCCTAGAACCCTACCTGTCCCCTGACTGCCCCTAGACAGACTGCCAGGACTTCCACACCTATCCAAACATTCCCCCTGACAAGACCCCCAATATACACCAAGACACACCCCATAATCCAAACTGTGTGTGGGAGGGAGAGGGACCACACACTGCTCCTGCCATTGAGGGTACATGGGAGCTGCTTCTGCCCTAGCACCTGGATTTAGTATTTAGCCAGAAGCCTTTGCAAGCAGGCCTAGGGATACTGCTATTAAAGGGAGCACTTGATTTTAAGAGTCTGATCCAAACAGACCTAGCAGAGAACACAACAGCTGTGCCTCTGCCATCCCAGCACAGAGCCATAAACAAGAGAGGCAGAGATGTGCTTAATACAGTGCATGGGGTGGAGAGGGAGTACAGACAAGGGACAGGGCATGGAGAAAAACCACAGACAGGGAGAGAAGGAGAAAGTGAGGAAGGAGGAGAAGCCAGGAGATTGTGTCTCTGGAGGGAAGGCCTGGGGGAGGGGCATTTGGATGCAGCATGTTAGTAAGACCCTTGCAAACACAAGGGAAAGAAGCAGGGAAGGGATTGCAGCAGACAAGCAGGGCTACTCACTCAGTCTCCCCTGTGGGGCCCTGTGGCATTGGGTAGCAGGGCCCAGGAAATGAAAAATCTCTTAATTACACAGAATTGTTAACTGCTCCCAAATCCTTCTGTGCCATGGCTGCAAGCTTAGAAGAGCTTAAACTGTGAGATGCATGGACTTCCTCAATAAATATCTCTTGTGTAGTGCCTCAAGCGGGTTTGCATTGTATTACCCAGATGAAAAGCCCAGCAGAGAAAGCTTGCAACTTTCCCAGATCTTTCAGCAGTGTTTGGGGGCCTTTAAATCACTCAGGCTGCATCACAGCTCAGGCAAGCAGCCTGGGTAAAGTGCAGGCTGCCCAGGCCACCTGATAGTACTTCCCACTGAAGGCTGCTTTTATATGGTTGTTTTGCTGTTGGTTAGAGACCCAAACTCCCTCCCCTCAAACCCCCCTTGCTCCCTGACTTTCCCAGGCCCTCCCCCGAACCATCCAACCCTCCCCTCGCTTCCTGACTGCACCCCAGGACTCCTCTCACCACCAGGCAGCTCCAGCCACTGGCTGCCTCTGCAGCCCAAGTTAAACACGCTGCCAGCACACAGCCCCGCCCCCGCACCCTGCTGAGGCAGCGCGAGGGGGGGGGGGTCTAGCTGCTGGAGGCCCAATGGGAGCGGTTCAATCAGGCCCCGGCGGCCAATCAGCAGCGCCGCACTCTGCAGGGGGGGATGGGGCGGGGAGAAGAATCCCGGACCTTTCTATCGTCTTACAAATTCCTACTAAGGCGCCACTTAGGGGAATGTGCTCGGTGGGGGAGTGGCGGCTCTGCCTGTTGTCCCCCTAGCGACGCTCCTATGGGGGCCCCTGCAAGACCCGGGGCCTGGGGCAAATTGCCCCACTTCCTCCCCCCCCGCCCCCGGGCGGCCCTGATTGGATTTGTCTGTTGTATTGATCGAGATGCAATGTATGGGCCAGAGGTGTAAAGGTAACTCACTGTCCAACAATAAACAGTGTTAAATAGGTCTGGGGTTTGGTATACAAAGGACCTCAGCCTCCTTAGTCCATTGATAAATGCACTATCAAAAATCTTCTAAACATTTTATTAAACGTACAGAAAAGAGGGGAAAACAGTTAAAGTATTTGAAATGTAAAGCATTAACTAAGGTTTTCATTTTCATAACACCCCTTGTTTCCATTCCTTTTTCCTGTAGCTGGAGAGAGTTTTAGAAGGAACCTCCCTTTCTATGACAGTCTTAGATGGCATCAAAGATGGTAATAACTTTGGAAAAAGAAAAGAAGTTTGCTGAGGTGAGCTGGAGCTCTTGCTGCTGCTGCTTCTGTTAAAGTCCAATCCTATATCATCTCAGGAGGTGTTTGGGATTCAGCTGGAGCTGGTACAAGTAGTGTTTTTTATCTAGGGCTCTCTGTCTGGCCCAGCCTGGTCAGGACATCTTTCAAGATCAGACGAAGGCCTGGCATCCCAGGAAATGGTAGGAATGGCAGTCTTGATGGTGAAGCTTGCTTCATCAGTCTCCATAAGTTCTGTTCTTTCTGTATTCTCTCCCCAAAGTCTCCTTCTTTAAGGAGACATAAAGGGAGTGATGGATGGAATAGCCCATCCCCAAATTATTTTGTCCACCAATTAGGCCTATTAACTGACATCGATTTTGGTTCATTAATCTGATTGCACATCTTCTGTTTTTACCATGCATGATTTCAGCATAGTCCTGAGTTATATCAATGTGGCCTTTTTTTGTTTGGACTAATTTAGTTTCCCTGTCTGGTTCTCTTGCACCTGTTCAACGTTCATTTTAGGAAGCAACTTGACTTATTTTCCATCAACATTTGTTATTATAGGCTATTGTATCATTTTATAAACTTTTACGTATTTTTTTACAATTGATCTCACAGTTAAGGCAAATTTTTAGGCCCAATTATCACAATGTGTCTTAAAGAGCAGGTGAACTTCCACTGAGGCAGAGAGATGTCATAAAGCAAATTATTGAATCCATCAATGTGATATGTTTAATGTATCACATTGAATCTTCCTTCCTTGCTGAAATGTTAAATGCAGAGTTGCCGTTCAGACCAAGATTGAACATTAATAATATGACATTTTAATGTGACACTGATCAGACGGGATGCCATGGAAGTAGATGTGTTAAAGTAGGAATATTGAGTGTGTGAGGTCTGTAGGAGTGGGAGAAGCTCTACGTGGAAGTTTATAATAATAATAATCTTTGAAACCTCAGCCTGCAGGCTTCCACTAGGCTGGCAGGGAAATTCAATTGTCTAGATTTTGGGTAGGGATTAAGTATAGATCCTCCTGATGCACATTTTAAAATTACTGGCCCAGGCCTGTGAAGCTTACCATATCCAAACCCTGCAGGGCTTTTTTTGGCTAGATTGCAGTTTTTTGAGTGAACAATTCAGTGCTTTGGGCTAAAGGTTGGGGTGTTTGTTGTTTTGCTTTTTGAATTAAAAATGATTTTTCTGTCTGGTTTGTGTTTAATTTCTTATAGGAATTAAATTTTCTTTTAGGACTGAATTAGAAATGGCTATAATACACCTTTTTTGAACACTTGGGGTTGGGGAGGGAACATTTTTGGGGTGAAATTTTATGTGGACCTCACGATGTAGATATAGTTTCGATATAGATATTGAGTCAATAGTGACACTGACTGTCTTTACAAAACTCTCTAATGAATAAAACTACCTGTATATGAGACTTTCTTTATATTAGCACAAAAGGTCATCTGTTTTTGAGAAGAAAAAAAGAGGCAAATGAACCAATCAGAATCCATCTTCCTGGTGCAGATAGCTAAGGGTTAATGTTTCTTTTACTTGTAAAGGGTTAACAAAGGGAACCAAACACCTGACAAGAGGACCAATCAGGAAACCGGATTTTTCAAAGCTTAAGGGAGGGAATTTGTGGGTGTTTCTTGGTCTTGGGTCTTTGTCTGTTCTGTGCTCTCTCAGCTATGAGAGGGTCTATTTCCAGTCCTTCTAATCTTCTGTTTCCCAGTTGTAAGTACAAAGTTAGCAAAAGTATAGTCTTTTAAATTGTTTTGCTGTATTTGCATCTGTGTATCTGGCTTGGAGTCTTTATGTGTACTTGGCTATAAGTACCTTTATAGTTTATTGTTTGGGGTAAGGCTGTTATCCTTTTCTATCTGTTTTATTTCATTTTTCTACAAGTTTGAAAAGCCGTGTATCTTACCATCTAGATTACAGAGAATTGTTTTCTATTCTTTCTTTCTTTTTTTTATTAAAAGTTTGGCTTTAAGACCTGTTGAATTGTTCTTTTTTCTATTGACCCCCAGGAAATTGTTGGGAAACGGAGAAGACAGGGGAGGGGGAAATGCTCTCTCGGTGTTTAACCTCTCCAATATGTCCCAGGGCGGGAAGAGGCGACGGGGGAAGGAGAGAGAGAATCTTCTCGTCTGTTTCCTTGTCTTTGGGGTGTCTCTTTGTGGAAAGAGAGGAAGACCATTGCTTCTTGGTATTGTGATGTAAGAGGTGCACAGTCAACTCTCAGGTTAGCCAGAGAGGACAATCGAATCTTGTGGGAGAGCAGGTGGGGGAATGGTTTATTTCCCTTTGTGTAAGACTCAGAGGCCTCTGCAGTCTTGGGGTGCCCACGGAAGGCTTTGGCGAGACAGAGGGCAAGCCAAAATGCTGGAAACTTGGCTGGTGGCAGCGATATCCAAATCTAAGCTGGGTAATTCAAGCTTAGAGGGTTCATGCTAGCCTTCTCAGGTTACGAACGCTAACGGTTCAATCTGAAGTGCGCGACAGTATGCTAGGACTGAATTAGAATGGCTTAATACACAACTTTTTTTTGAACACTTGGGGTTGGGAGAGGAACATTTTTGGGTGAAATTTTAGTGGACTTCACGAGTGTAGTATAGTTTCGATATAGGATATTGAGTCAATCAGTTGACACTGACTGTCTGTTACAAATCTCTCTAATGAATAAACACTACCTGTATATACGACTTCTTATATTAGCACAAAGCGTTCATTCTGTTTTGAGAAGAAACAAAAGAGGCAACTGAACATCCGAATTCCACTTCCAGTCGCCAATATTTTGTCAGATTCTATGTGTGATTTTCAAAGCAGCCTGAAGCGAACCTAAGTGCCAAACTCCTGTTGAACATCGCTATGGGGATTTAGATACACCTCTGTTAGGCTTGTTCTTTTTTTTTTTGACAGCCCCAGCTGATTAGTCTAAATTTAATTAAATGTATAGGCTGTGGTGTAAATTGGGACAGCTCCTTTTGACATTAGTGGCACTACACTGATTTACAACAGCTGAGAACTTGGCCTTTAGTTTATATGGCTGTATCAGAAAAGCTATAATGAATATTTCATGGTTTATTTTAACTATTTTTCTCACTATCAGTAGCATGTATTAAGTAAAACCTCCATTTTGTAAATGTAAAACACCTTGTCTTTCAATTTTATTATATGCCCAAACACACTCAAGGAAACTAAAAAAGTTTCAGGTATTAACAGGTAGTTGCTTCCTTCAGCCTTTCATTGGAAAATTTCCATTTCTACTTTGTTGTACTTGGATATGGAGAACATTTTAATTCCTTGACAGAAGTTGTGTACTACTTGGCAAACTCTGAATGTATCTTTTTTTTTTTATGCTGTTTTGTACTATACCAACACAAATCTATCATTATAGGCAGGTCCTTGAGATGTTGACAATTGGTGTGGATTAATAGGTCAGTAAATCATCCTGAATTAATTTAATTTGGGATGGAAGCTGATCTCTTATGTTTAATATGACTATGACTAACATTAAGTTTAATGTCAACCTCCCATTAAAAGTCATTGTCGCCACTCATGAAGGCATCTCCTAGGTCTGTTTAGATTGCCAATTACATGTTCTTGCCTCTTAGCTTGACACTTCCTTTTACAAATCTGTTGTTAGAATAAATCATTTTTCAAGTATATTTTGGTCACGCTGTTTATTCTCTTTCTCCCAAGGAACAGTTAAGAGTTCAGGCCATGTTTCATTTCACTCCCTTCTCCCGCTACAGTCCTATTTTTAGATCAAGCCTAGTCAAAAAGCTTGAAGGTACTTCTAACTAAGCCAGAGTGAAGCCAAAGGGACTGATTTAGTTATTCAGGCTAGAAGAGGAGCTGAGCTGCTCAAACTGATGATACACATACTGAAAATAAATAACATGATATATTAGGTCATTACTGCCTCCAGGGATTACTGACAAAGTCTTGCTGGCATAGCTTTTCCATTTTCATGGGCACATAGGTGAGGCAGATCAGGCCTGAACGCAGCTTGAGCCCTCATTGACTTGTCTGCGTCAGCTTGTTTTGTCGTTAAGATCCTTTTATATTTTCCCTCAAGACAAGTATACTTACATAGAAAAGTATAATAATCTATTTTAAAAGTATTTTGTGAGGGGTCCATTTGCCCTGCATATTAATATTGGTTTTAGACCAGCTTTCAGGAACTAAAATAAACTACAATACATATATGGTGCCATGGGGGCTATCTTTAAAGCAGAACCTCCCTCTGATTACAATGTGGGGAGGGAAGAGTTTGCTGAAGGTGCTGTTCTACTCTGAAAAATATCATGTTGTCTTACTGTACAGATCAGCTCCCTGTGTTCCTGAGAATCCTAGATGCTTGCTTCAGTGACTAAAATTAACATGGAACCCCACAATGCACTTTTAGAGAGTCACCTTTGTTGGCAGTAAAACTGATGCACAATATGGCCCCTTGGTAATGAGGGTCTGAACAGTTGTACATTCATGTGCTAGTGAATTTAGTTTTTGAGCTTTCTGAGACTAGCAGATGGTTCTAGTTTTCAGTCTGTGGGAGGTTATTTTTGTTTGGGGGTTTTTATTACTATTATTTTCAGGAAGGAAGAAGTGCCAGCATGTAAAACATCCAGATGTTTGCTACATATTATAAGGAAGAATCATATTAAACTAAGTGACAGTGCCAAATTACAGAGTATCATTTTTCTTGGTTACTATTTGTGTAGTCCTCCCTGATTTATAATTACATTATTTCTTTCTAATAAAGTGAACTTGAAATCTCTGTTCTTTATCACAGAAGCAGACATTGAAATAAATCTATTTGAACTGTAGTTCAGGTTACAAGAGCAATAAAAACCCAGCTTGGATAAATGTGTGTACATTTCCTTGAATCTTAAGGCATTTTTCTTAACATGCAGAAAACGTAAACCGTATTCCAAAATGTACAAAGAGAAGGAGATTGCAACCTGGCATTGCTGTTAAGGAAATTTTACTGCTTTCTTATTCCCCAGTATATCCTGTCTGCTTTGGAAGGTCATATTGTCTGTACAGTTTTTTCCATATGGCAACATTAGTAAGTCATAACCACCAAAATATGTCCATGTTACCCAGGTATGTATATGAAGAATCCTTCAGGGCAAACATTAATTATTGTGGTGCTATTTGGATCTCCATATCATCCAGTATGCATCAGCACTTCTCTCCTGTTTTTCAGGATTTAACTCAGCTCCATAAATTCATCCTGATTTGAAATGTGACAGACAAGATCTTTGTATGTGAGCATATTAATTTTGTTTAATTGATTTATTTAAATCAGTTGCTCATGAAAATGAGAGTGATGGCTTTGGCTTGCACAACATATGCATGCTCCCCATGTATGGCTATGTCTCTGCACCTCAATCCAGTGCCCTTACTCTGCCATTTGTAGGTCTCTCCTGAGCAACCATTCTGTATTTTGCTGAAAGGAATGATGGATAAAATTCCTTTGAGTATTAAAATATGAGAACAGCAATCTTCATTTCACCTGTATCATAAGCAAAATTTGATTCCAAATCTACAGAAAAGAAAGACTTATAAAGACACTGAACCATTAGGTCTGCCAGTTTGGCCATTGTATTTGCTTTTTGTAAATCACAATATTTATGATTTAAGGTCCTTCCTGCACTTATTTAGTTCAAAACCACATTATGGAAAATAGGTCTTGCAAATTTTTTGTTGAAAAAATCAGTAGATTGGTGTCTTGAGTATTACTTTGAGGGGAAAATGAGAATAAGATGTTTAGTAGAATTTTCAACAAATGTGTTCTAATCATTCCAAGTATCCAAATTCCATCTGGGAGGGTAAGGATTTATAGATAACTTCTACTAACCCTAAAAATTTGGAATGATTTGTCAAGGGTCACTGATAATATTTAAACATCAAGACTGGATGTTTTTCTGAAAGGTATGCTTGAGAAAATATTTTGGGGCAAGTTCTATGGCCTGTGTTACATAGGAGGTCAGACTATATGATCACAATGCTCCCTTCTGGTCTTGGAATCTATGAATGAATCTAACGGGATTTGGAGACTGGGATATATGTGCCTTGAGATGGCTACTGTATACTGTACATATATGCAGTCAGATTGTGATGACTGGAGCCATTACTGTCTGAGTTCAGGCTGTATGAAAATAACTTATGTGGCTGTTGGCTGACAAAAAGTCTGCAGGTTTCAGCTGTGGAGGACAATGACAATTTTTTTGGTGGGGAGGGATATCCATTTATTCAGCAGCCATGAATATTTGATTAGATATTACAGAGCAGAGTCTCGGCTTCCAGCCAGTCCAGTTACCAGGACTGACAATCAGGTTTTTAATCTGCCTGCTTTTCAATTATGCCTCTCTGTCAGGACTAGAGATGGAGGCAGATGGCTTTCAAGAGCAGAGCTATAAGCAGAAAATAAGTCAAAAGTAGCTAAAAATTTTTACAAAATACCCCCCTGTGGCCAGTGTAGACAGCCTCTGTGAATGTGAATTTCTGTGTGGTGGGGAAAGGAAGAGAATCTACACTTTATACAAAAATGTAAACCAAACTAAACACTCACTGAGTCCATCTGCTGGAATAACTTCCATTTATTGTACAGCTGTATGCAGGGATGCTAAAGGAAACAAGAATCAGGGGTTCTTCTTTGAGTGATTGCTCATATCCATTCCAATTAGGTGTGCACACGCCGTGTGCACGTTCATCAGAAGACTTTTTACCATAGCAACACTCGGTGGGTCGGCTGGGCGCCCCCTGAAGTGGCGCTGCTGTGGCACCGGATATATACCCCTGCCAGCCCAGCCACCCCTCAGTTCCTTCTTACCGCCCGTGTCAGTCATTGGAACAGTGGAGCGCGGCTTAGCTGACCTCCACCTCCCTAGCTACTCGTAGTTCTCTCGTTCATTATTGTGTACATAGTTGTAAACTTTTTATATAGTTAACGTTTCTGTTTATAGCATAGTTAGTGTAATATAGTTCAGAGGGGTTCGGGGATTAGCCTCTTCCCCGCACCCAGTGCCAGGGCCCATGCCCGGTTCACCAGGTTTCAAACCGTGCTCGGCCTGTCGCAAGCCGATGCCAACAGAAGATCCATACAACTCCTGTCTGAAGTGCCTCGGGGAATCGCACCTGACAACTAAGTGCCACATTTGCAAGGCTTTCAAGCCACGGACAAAAAAAGAGAGGGACTTTGGACTTAAACAGCTCCTCATGGAGGTGGCTCTCACCCCTCTGCCTTCGGCACTGAGCGCTGGTCAATCGGTGGGCAGAAGCGTCTCCTCGGCACCGGACCGCGCTGGTACTACCAAGGCATCTTGGCACTGGCCGTCGCCGGCACCGAAGTTCACTCCATGCCGCTCCCTCTCACCGAGGTTGAGAAAGACGAAGACTCCTGCTGCTTCTGTGCCGCCTGCACCACAGTCAGAGAGCTCGTCTCAGTTGGATCGCCCGGCGCAAACACCCGCCTCGGCACCTACAATGTCAGCACTGTTGATTCTGGTCCCACAAGGGCCGTCGAGTGCTGCGCTAGAGCTCACTATCCCATCCACGCCGGAGACATTCTCAACGGCGAGGGATCTGATTGCCATGACAGAGCTGACGCTGCCTCTACCCCCAGCACCACCGGTGCGAGTAATACAGTCTATAGGCAAGCCGGCCTTGATAAGACCACCTTCTGTCAGCACGGCGGACCGGCACCGCTCAAGATCCCGGTCCTGCAGATTTTCTAGGTCCAGACGGCGCTCCTGCTCCCGACGCCACTCGCAGTCCCAGCACCGTTCTCCTTCTCGGTATTGGTAGTACTCGCGGCACCGGTCGGCATCCCGTTCGCTGGCACACTATTCTCGGCACCATTCCAGCTCCCGGCACCGCTCCAGGCACCGTGACTCCCGTAGCTGCTCCGGACATCGAGCTTCAAGATCTCGGTAGACCTCCCGGCACTGCTCCAGTCGCAGGCCCCGATCTTGTTCCGGTACTGGTATGCCTTCTGGTACCGGTCTCCGGTGTCGAGTAGAGCAAGGTCTGCCAGGGATAGAAACTCTGCCCAGGGCTTCTCCGCTCCTCCATGGCCATCCAGACACACCTCAGTGTCATCCCACGCAGACAGCTCTTATGCTCCGGACCGCGATTCGTAAGTGCCCACCGGAGTCTTTCAGGAGGCTCAGACCCAGGACCAAGGCCCACATCAGTGGTCCTTCTCGACACCTTGGGCATACCACCAGGCCCAGGGTGCTCCAGTAGTTCCATCTCACTCTGACCCATCAGAGCACTGAGTGCCAGAGGCCACAGCTAATCGTCCCCCTCCGGCTGGTACAGAGGAAGCACCAGTCCACCCACCGGTCTCCCCGGTCCCACTGGAGCAGGAGGTGGCCCTAGAGGAAGAGGCCACACAGGACCCACTCGTCCCCGGCATTTCCTCTTCCTCTTCTCCGGATGAGGCGGTGGCAGGAACATCCTCCTTGGGCCCTCCTCCAATCGACCTGAGAGCTCATCAGGACCTCCTCAGGAGGGTAGCACTCAATATGAACCTCCAGGTGGAGGCGGTCCCAGAGGTAGAGGACCCAGTAGTGAGCATTCTGTCGGCGGATACCCCCACCAGAGTGGCTCTACGATTTATCCGGACTATCCAAGCCAATGCCGACACTGTATGGCAATCCCCAGCCTCTATCCCTCCTGCGGCCAGGGGAGTCGAGCGTCAATACATGGTACCCTCTAGGGGGTATGAGCATTTGTATGTCCATCCTCTTCCCTGCTCACTAGTAGTTCAGTCCATGAATGAGAGGGAGCGCCATGGCCAACAGGTGCCAACCCCGAAGTCGAAAGAGGCTAGGTGAATGGACCTGCTCGGGCGAAAAGTGTATTCAGCAGGCGCCCTACAGCTCCGGGTGGCAAATCAACAAGCCCTGCTCAGCCGCTATAATTACAACACCTGGGTGAGGTGGGTAGGTTTACGGAGCTACTCCCTCAAGACTCCTGCCACGAGTTCGCTGCCTTCTTGGATGAACGGAAAAAGGTGGCCAGAACTTCCCTCCAGGTCTCACTAGATGCAGCCAATTCAGCAGCCAGGACTCTGGCCTCGGGCGTTGCCATGAGATGCATCTCATGGCTGCAGGTTTCCAACCTCCCACTGGAGCTGCAGTATACCATCCAGGACTTGCCATTTGACGGCAAAGGTTTTTTTTCGGAAAAGACTGACCCTAGACTGCAAAGCCTGAAGGACGTTCAGGTCCTAATGCGTTCTCTAGGCATGCATACGCCAGTGACTCAACGCAGGCCTTTCCGTCCCCAGCCTCACCGCCCGTACTTTGTGCCTAGACACAGACAAGACTTGGGCGGGCGGCGCGGATGAGGTGGGCGTAGATGCCAGTCAGGACCCCAAGGGGGTCAAAACCAAGGTCCTTCGAAACCACCAGTGGGACCAAAGTCCAACTTTTGAAGGTGCGCCCGAGGACAGCATACCAGTTACAAGCCAGGATCCTTTTCCTCCCTTCTCCAACCATCTCTCTTACTTTCTCCGGGTGTGGTCCCAGTTAACCTCAGATCTCTGGGTCCTACGCACGGTGGAATACAGATACCACCTCCAATTTGTTTCAACCCCGTCCCTCTTCAGGGACCCCTCTCACGAGCAATTCCTCTTGCAAGAGGTGCGGACACTTCTTGCCATGGGAGCGATAGAGGAGGTACCAAAGGACGAAAAGGGCAAGGGGTTTTACTCCTGTTATTTCCTAATCCCCAAGTCAAAGGGAGGTCTCAGACCTATCCTAGACCTGCGAGTACTCAACAAGTTTATGATAAAGTTGAAGTTCCGCATGGTATCCCTGGGGACCATTATCCCGTCCTTGGATCCTGGAGACTGGTATGCTGCCCTCGATATGAAGGACGCGTACTTTCACATCGCCATCTTTCCTCCGCACAGGAGGTACCTTCGCTTCATAGCCGACCATCAGCACTGGCCTTTCTATGGCCCCAAGGGTATTTACAAAGTGTATGGCCGTAGTCGCTGCATATCTCCACCAACGTCAGATACACGTATTTCCATATCTGGACGATTGGCTAATTCGAGGAACCTCCGAGACACAAGTCACCCAGCATGTGGGCATCGTCAGGGACCTATTCACACATCTAGGCCTGATGATCAATATGGAGAAATCCACTCTGGTTCCCACGCAGAGGCTAGACTTCATAGGAGCTACCCTGAACTCCAATCTAGCCAAGGCCTCCTTACCACAGCTGTGGTTTCAGGCAATGGCAACAATCATCCGTGGTCTGCAGAATTTCCCGATGACCTTGGCTCGCACTTGTCTCGGTCTCCTAGGTCACATGGCTGCCTGCACATTCGTGACCAAATACGCCAGATTCCGCCTCTGTCCTCTCCAAACGTGGCTCAATTCGGTATGCCGCCCGGGCAGGGACCCAATAGACACGATAGTCACCATTCCCCCGAGCATTCTAGGCTCCCTAGTCTGGTGGCTAACTCCCCCCCTGGTGTGTGCAGGGCAGCCGTTCCATCCACCCCAACCCTCAGTATCCCTGATGACAGACGTGTCATCTCTCGGCTGGGGTGCTCACGTCGGACACCTTTGTACACAAAGCCTCTGGTCATCTCAGGAACTGGTGCTACACATAAATGTCCGAGAGCTGAAAGCAGTCTGCCTGGTGTGCCAGGCGTTCCAGCAACATCTTCAAGGCCATTGTGTCTCAGTGTTTACAGACAACACAATGGCCATGTATTACATAAACAAACACAGGGAGGGACTCCATCTTCCCCCCTTTGTCAGGAGACCATCCGACTCTGGGACTTTTGCATAGCCCACTCGATAGATCTGGTAGCATCCTTTCTCCCAGGGGTTCGGAACACTCTAGTGGATCAACTGAGGAGGTCCTTCCTGTGCCACGAGTGGTCGATACGCCCGGATGTTATTCATTTGGTCTTCCAGAAGTGGGAATTTCCCCACATAGACCTGTTTGCCTCTCGCACGAACGGGAAATGCCAGATGTTCTGCTCCTTCCAGGGTCTTTCACCGGGGTCGATCTCGGATGCATTCCTAATGCCGTGGAAGAACCAGTTGCTCTATGCCTTCCCACCATTCCCGCTGGTTCACAAGGTCCTGCTAAAACTTTGCAGGGACAGAGCGCACCTAATCATGATCACTCCAGCGTGGCCTAGGCAACACTGGTACACCACGCTGCTAGACCTGTCGATAGCCAACCCAATTACCCTGCCACTCCACCCAGACCTCATAAAGCAGGACCAGCAGGTCTTCGCCACCCAGACCTGCAGGCCCCTTCACTTCACGGCATGGCTGCTGCGTGGCTAAACCAGTCAGAGTTGTGTTGCTCTGCTTCGGTACAACAATACTCCTGGTAGCAGGAAGCTTCCACTTGGTCAACGTATCTGGCCAAGTGGAAGTGTTTCTCCTGGTGCGGAATGCAGATGTTACTCCATGAGGTCGCGATTCCTCTATCCAATCTTGGACTACCTGACTGGTCTCTTAAGCAGCAGGGCTGCGGTATCTATTGATGGGTGCACTTGGCGGCATCTTACCTTCCACCCAGGGGAGAGTGCACTGCTCGGTTCTCGCATCGATTAGTTACTAGATTTCTCAAGGGTCTGGAATGCCTATACCCCAAGTATTGCCGCCCTGCCCCTACCTGGGAACTCACCTAGTCTTAAACAGACTTATGTCTCCACCGTTCGAGCCGTTGGGCAACTTGCTCTCGCTGCTATACCAGTCCTGGAAGACAGTTTCCTTGTAGCCATTACCTCGCCAGGCAAGTCTCCAAGTTCGAGCGTCACGGTGGACCCACCATATACTGTCTTTCACAAGGATAAGGTGCAGTTGCAACCACAGCTGCGTTCCTCTCCTAAAGTGGTATCAGCCTTCCATACCATCAGGACATTCTCCCTTCTGCTTCTTTCGAGCCACACTCATCTCGACCGGGACAACAATTGCACTTCCTAGATGTCCGTAGGGCACTCGCATTTTTATATTGAATGGACGAAGCCCTTTCGTAAATTGCCCCCAACTCTTGTTTGCAGTGGCTGACAATATGAAGGGCCTACCTGTCTCCTCCCAGATAATCTCCTCTTGGGTGACGGCGTGCTATCCGCACTTGCCTATGACTTGGCTCATGTTCCCTCGGGCCATCTCACCACATATTCTACCAGGGCTCAGGCTTTAATCGGCTGCCTTCCTGGCTCATGTACCAATCCAGGAAATATGTCGTGCAGCTACCTGGTCCTCAGTCCACACCTTTGCTTCACATTATCGCTGATTCAACAGTCTAGAGACTGATGCAGCTTTGGCTCAGCAGTTTTGCATTCTGCCACATCTGGCTTCGACCCCACGTCCTAGGTAAGCTTGGAATCACCTAACTGGAATGATATGAGCAATCACTCGAAAGAAGAAAAGACAGTTACTCACTTTGTAACTGTTGTTCTTCGAGATGTGTTTCTCATATCCATTCCAAACCCCCTCCTTCCCCACTGTTGGAGTAGCGACAAGAAGGAACTGAGGGTGGCTGGGTTGGCAGGGGTATATATCAGTGCCATAGCGGCACCACTCCAGGTGGCTGCCCAAGCCGCACCCACCGAGTGTTGCCTAGGGTAGAAAGTCTTCTGACGAACGTGCACGCAGCATGCGCACACCTAACTGGAATGGATATGAGCAACACATCTCGAAGAGCAACAGTTAAAAAGGTGAGTAACCGTCTTTTTTGGATTCCGGAAGGAGATGAGTCCATGTCTGATGGGTAAATAGATTGTAGTATTTTTGTGGGCTGTGGTGGCTGAGCAGTGTTGCTGCTGAATAGCTTGGCCTTCACTGAAGCCAGAAAAACTCATGCCTTTGACACTGAAGAGTTGACACACATGATATGAGGATGCTGTGCCAATTTTGGAAGTTTGTTTCAGGGCAGTTTGATGTCTGGCAACTGTAGGGGTATAATCTACTAGAATGTGGACCAAGGGGATCCTGTGGATATAGTGTACTTAGATTTTCAGAAAGCCTTTGACAAGTTCCCTCACCAAAGGCTCTTATGCAAAGTAAGCACGGGATAAGAGGGAAGGTGCTCTTATGGATTGGTAACTGGTTAAAAGATAGGAAACACATGGTAACTATAAATAGTTAGTTTTCAGAATGGAGAGAGGTAAATAGTGGTGTCCCCCAGGGGTCTGTTCTGGGACCAGTCCTATTCAACATATTCATAAATGATCTGGAAAAAGGGGTAAACATTGAGGTGGCAAAATTTACAGATGATACAAAATTACTAAAGATAGTTAAGACCCAGGCAGACTGCGAAGAGCTACAAAAGGGTCTTTTAAAACTGGGTGACTGGGCAACAAAATGGCAGATGAAATTTAATGTTGATAAATGCAAAGTAGTTCTCTGAAAACATCCACTCAATGTGCAGCGGCAGTCAAAAAAAGCAAACAGAATGCTTGGAATAATTAAGAAAGGGATAGATAATAGGACAGAAAATATCACATTGCCTCTATATAAATCCATGGAACGCCCACATCTTAAATATTGTGTGCAGAAGTAGTCGTCCCATCTCAAAAAAGATACATTGGAATTAGAAAAGGTTCAGAAAAGGTCAATAAAAATGATTAGGGATATGGAACGGCTTCCATATGAGGAGAGATTAATAAGACTGGGACTTTTCAGCTTGGAAAAGAGATGGATAAGGGGAGATATGATTGAGGTCTAAAAAATCATGACTGGTATAGAGAAAGTAGATAAGGAAGTGTGGTTTACTACTTCTCATAACACAAGAACTAGGGGTCACAAAATGAAATTAATAGGCAGCAGGTTTAAAACAAATAAAAGGAAGTATTTCTTATCACAATGCATGGTCAACCTTTGGAACTCCTTGTCAGAAGATGTTGTGAAGGCCAAGACCAAAACAGAGTTAAAAAAAGAACTAGATAAGTTCTTGGAGGATAGGTCCATCAGTGGCTATTGGCCAGGATGGGCAGGAATGGTGTCTGGGAATGAGCGACAGGGGATGGATCCCTTGATTATTATCTGTTCTGTTTATTGTCTCTGGGGCACCTGGCACTGGTCATTGTTGGAAGACAGGATACTGGGCTAGATGGACCTTTGGTCTGACCCAGTAGGGTCATTCTTATGTTCTTATGTAGTTGTAGAAAGGAGACCATAACTGCATATGTGGGGATTGGGGGCTGAGGGTTATAGTAATGCAGTGTTTCCCAAACTTGGGATGCCGCTTGTCTAGGTAAAGTCCCTAGTGGGCTGGGCTGGTTTGTTTACTTGCCCTGTCCGCAGGTTCCGCTGATCGCGGCTCCCACTGGCCGCAGTTTGCTGCTCCAGACCAATGGGAGCTGCTGGAAGTGGCAGCCAGTATCTTCCCTTGGCCCGCGGCACTTCCAGCAGCTCCCATTGGCATGGAGCAGAACCTGCGGACAGGGCAGGTAAACAAACCAGCCCAGCCCTCCAGGACCTTTCCCTACACAAGTGGCGTCCCAAGTTTGGGAAACACTGTAGTAAAGGTATAGTAAGGAAAGGGTAGAGGGGCACCCAGCTGCCCATGCAGTGCATAGGATGGACGCACAAAAGAGTAGAATTAAGGCTGCACAGTCAACTGCAAATATGACAATTCCTAACTTTTGAGTGCTTGATTTTGCAATCTAAATAATGTACTTTTAGGTATTTTTGTATGGAATATAGAATATTCTGTGCAAAATGATATTGAAAAGAACTGGTTATATAAGGAAAATAGTTCAGAATTTCTCAGTTATGACCAAAAACCCCCTCTCACATGTGAGAAATAGTTGCAAAGATGACTATCCTATCTATCTATCTATCTAGTGAAGAACCTTCTAATTTTGTCTCTTTGGGTAAAATACCAAAATAATGCAAGTGTTACTGTTCAAAAACTAAACTTTCTGTGTCCAAGTCTTTTAACCATTCTCCAGATTAAACAAATAAAACAAAAACATGAGAGGATACTATCAGTTAATATAGGAAGCCAGCTTGACACAGCTTTAAAGTCTATCATAGGGAATATTTTTCTTAGTTCAACTTTTAGTGTTTTTGCATCAATCTTTTCAACAATCAGTATTATCTTTTGAAAAATGCAGCATTTACACTAAATCCTACACATACACAAAATAGTTGTTCAGTCAGTTGTATTCCTGTCAGTTATGATATCTATACCTAAAGCCTTTTGCAGCTTTGAGAGGGATAATTCCCCGAAGAGTTGCTTGGTCTTTTTTGTAAAGTCTTTCACTTGTCTGAAACTAACTAATCAATTCAACATACAATCCTTTATTTAAACTTTGGGATTATCTTTCTGTCAAATAGTCCTGTTTAAAGTATACTTTCACTCTAAAAAAATGACCATGTAAAATGGAACCTTCTTACTCAACAGATCTGTTCTTCGTGCATAGTAAGGGACATATCTATTTACATTAGTGACAAAAATATTTTTTCTACCTTTCATTCACTGCACAGCTGTGAAAAAGTCCATTCTTTTTTGTGCATCAACAGCAGAATTGTTTACTTATATAATCCCAGTGGGGCTTACCGTTTGTTGGTGATACTAATCAGTCTTGCCCAGCACAGCTGTGGAGGCTCACGTAGACACAGTTCCCTTTGCAACAATGACCTCAGGACAAAAAGTGCCCCAAAGTCTTCTGATTGGATTGTTGGTTTGGGCTCCCTTTGTCACAGAAAAGAAAACCCTCTTCTTCAAGATGTTGCCAGTGGAGGCTGGCAAAGTTCTTAGAATACTACCTAGTTTCCAATTACTTCACTTCTGGAAACTGGGAGCTTTCAAGTTGCTAGAGGAATAGGAGGCAAGGTGGGACTAGAATGTTTGGAGTATTTCTCTTGAACACCTGTCTAAGTTTTCCCAGGATCACCCCTATTTTTAGGTAGCTGTACTAGGAAATCTGTAAGGGTGCTCTTCAGTACACACTGCCTGCTGTCCAGTTTCATGAGCTCAGGATCGTCCTGTTTGTTTGTGCCTCATAGGTGACAACCTTACGTTGAGGAGAGCAGGGGGTTTGGGTGGTTGGGAATGAGATTTTTGTCAAGTGCTTATCTGGAGGCTAATGGAAACTGAGAGAGTTTGTGTTGTGCACAGAAATGTCCAGGTACATGACTTGAGGCTATTAGGTAGTTGTCATGGGGATCAATTTGAATACCATTAGAGTGATCAAGTTATGGACAATTATACGTATTCAGTGTTTTCTGAGAATGTCATAGGTCTCAACCCCACTCTGAACTTTAGGGTACAGATGTGGGGACCTGCATGAACACCTCTAAGCTTAACTACCAGCTTAGATCTGGTCTCGCTGCCACCATCCAGATTTCTGAGTATCTGGAAAACTCTCTTCCCCTACAATAACCTTCCCCTTCCTGGGTAGCCTTGAGAGACTCCTCCACCA
>NC_133769.1:73333408-73439901 GCF_003597395.2 Chelonoidis abingdonii | reverse complement strand
TTGAATTCCTTTTACAGATAAGTATTGGATCTGTTTAGCATCTTTCTCCTAGGTATTTTGCCTACGTGCATCTAAGAAGAGTTACATACGTGCAAAGATTAACTGGGATGATACTGGGATGATAAGCAGAGGATTGCCATAAGCAAGGAGTTAACAAATTCCTTTTGCTCTAACAACTTCTTAACCCTTTACAGGTAAAAGAGGCATTAACCCTTAACTATCTGTTTATGACAGAGGATAAAGACAGTAAACTGAGAAAAATACATTGGGCTTAATCCTATACTCCTTGCACACTCAAAACCCCCATTGAAAACAAGATGAAGTTTTTATAATTGTAAGCAGTACATGAAAAAAGTACTGACAGCTTTTTCTTCTGAACTTAAATTCCACTTTATGAGTGGTTTTGCTGTATGAGTTTTACCTGTCAAGGTAATATCTTCTTACATTTTAGTCTACTCTGTAATCTGAGTGTTGCTTTTTTTGGTAGTGTTGCTATATGGACTGAAAAATGAGAATATTCCCCAAATCCCTTTAATCTGTTTCCATGTGAAATTGTACATTTTGAGAGTCTTCGTCAATGAAGCATTAGATGCATAAAACTGTGAAATACATGAAAAACCTAAAAGCATCATATAAAAAATTGAATCTCTAAATGTATAAAACTCACATTGCACATCATCCAGCTACACATTTAACAGTTTTCCCTGAGCATTAGGCAGCTAGAGCTGGAAAGATCATGAATATTTTATCCTGGGAGATGAAGAGTAACCATGTCGCAATCGGAGGCCTTCTGCATTTTTTATTTTGTTTGTTCCCTTTTTTGTTTTTTTTTTCTGGATGAATCAGCCTTTTAGCCTCTCAAAACTAACTCAATGGGAATCATTTTAGATGGTAACGCATATTGCTGAGGACAGAGCTCATCTGCAGCGGGATCCCTCAGTGATGAACTACGTTAAGTTGCAGCTCATGACTGTTCCTAGCAGATGTTTGTTTCTTCATTCAGTGGGGGCTCTATGAAAAAATGCCAAGAAAAGGGAGGACTGAAAATGTAATGCTGAATGCCAGAAATAAAATGTTGTCTAAACCCTTAGTGCTGTCTTTAGTTGTAATGATGATCTGCAACCTTCTGATTTGGGCAAAACTACAGGAATGAGAGAGGGTCATAAACCTTGGCTTTTTATTATTTATTATTTTGTATTACCATAGTGCCTAAGAGCCCCAGTGATGGACCAGGAGGACCCCACTGTGCTAGATGCTGAACAAAAAGATGGTCCCTGCCCCAAAAAGCTTACAGTCTAACTATAAGACAAGAGACAACAGATGAATAGAGAGATATGGAGGAATACAAGGAAACAATATTGGTCAGCACAATAGTAAGCTAACTGTTGTCACGTTTTTTGTAGGCCAGGGGAGTTTTAGGAACAGATTTGAAGGAGAACTGTGCAGGGGCTTTGCAGATATTTATGGGGAATACCTCCCAAGCATGAGAGGCAACATGGGAGAAAGCATGAAGGTGCTTGTTTGAAAATTTATTAAGTGGGCGATAGAGGCTGGCATCATGGTGAGGCAGAAGTTGACCTTTCAGTACTGAATGAGGGATGATAGGTAGCATGAGGATAAGCTTTGAAAGGGAAGACAAGTTGCTTAAAGTTTGATACAATGGAGAAGGGGGAGCCAGTGAAAGCATATGACGAGAGGGCTAACTAGTCAAAGCTAAGAGAATGATCTTTGCAGCAGCATTCTGAATGGATATGAGCTGGGCAAGATTGCATGTGTGAAGGCCAGAGAAAAGGATTTTGCAGTAATTGAGACTCAAGATGATGTGTGCCTGGATGAGCATTTTCACTATGTGGATAGCTTGGAAATTTTAGAGATGTAATGCAGGAAATATCTGCAAGACTTTGACACAGACCTCTTTCTAAGTCCTCACATTCATTATGAGTCAAAGATGACAATCAAATAGTAGGTCTGAGTGATAGCCAGGATGGTGGTGGTGTTTACAGTGATTGTGAAACTCTTTGACAGACTAATATATTGAAGAGAAATTGGCCACCCATTGAAAATATCCTTTCTAGTACTGTGATAGGCTAGATTATTCTGAGGAGAAATCATGTTGGTAAACTCTCAGACAAATAGATTTTTATCTGATTCAGCAAGTAGACTATGGTGCAGTACACACTGATAATGCATTATTTTTGTCTGAAGAATTATTTCAGTGCCAAACTGGAGTTTCTTAAACAGCTCATCCACTGACATAGATAACTCTGTTGCCTCAGTATATTATTTAAATTTTTTTTTTTTTTGAAGTAATGTTTTGTGGCTTTTCTTCCTGAGGGCACTTTAAGGCTTCTTGCCCACTGTTTTTCAGTCCTTTTAAAATAAAGTTCTTTTTAGTTGTTTTTCATTTTGTAAGTCTGTTTAACTTACAGTCTACTCTTCTTATTCCTTTTAATCAAAGCGTTCTGTCTTTGGGGCTAGATGTCAGGGAAGTTAACTGAGCATGCCAGCACAATCTCCCAAGATGTTATTTCACATACATAGTTGCTACAACAGGAATAAAGAAATGATCTCTGCATGTTGTAGCTAGAAGCACTGGGGAGGAAAGCCTTCAGCAGGTGACAATATTTATTTATTATGGGATGCTGAAATCAGGCAATCATGCTGCAGCTGTAGGTCTAAGGAGGCCATCTGACCTTCTGGGGGTAGAGCAGATTAATATATTTTTAGTGTTTTGAACCATTAGTAATTAAACTTTAAAAATGGTTCTTTCAAACAAAGTATTAATGCCTCAAGATAGCGGAGAGTGCCTAGGAGTAGCCATAATTGGTGCTCCATTATCTAGGGGGCAGATCTTCAGCTGGTGTAAATTAAGAACGCAAGAACATAACAGCTACCACACTAGGTCAGATCTAGCCCAGTATCCTGCATCTGAGAGTGGCCAGTACCAGAGCTTCAAGGAGAGTGTACAGAACAGGGCAATTTTGGAGTAATCCTCCCCATCTTCCACTCCCAGATTCTGGCAGTCAGAGGTAGGGTCACCTCAAGCATGGGACTGCATGTCTGACCATCTTAGCAAATAGTCATTGATGGAACTTATCTAGTTCTTCTTTTAAGCCAGTTAAACTTTTGACCATCACAACATCACATTGTTCCACAGGTTGTGCATTGTGTGAAAAAAGTATTTCCTCTTGTTTGTATTAAACCTGATGCTTATTAATTTCATCAACTGACCCCTGGGTTTTTGTATTGTGGTGAACGGTACATAATACTTGTCAATTCACTTTTTCCACACTATTTATTATTTGACAGACCTGCATCAGATCCCCCCTTATTGATCTCTCTTTTTTAAGATGAGCAGCCGTAGTCCTTTTAGTCTCTCCTTGTTTGGAAGCTCTTCCATCACCTTGGTCATCTTTGTTGCCCTTCTCCAGTTCCACTATATCCAGGATTCAAGGTGTGGGCACACCATGGATTTATATAATGGCATTCTGAAAATTTCTGTCTTATTTTCGATTCCTATCATAATAGGTCCTAACATTCTGTCAGCCCTTTTGTCTGCTGTTGTGCACTGAGCAAAAGTTTTCTGAGAACTATCCAGTAACTCCAAGATCTCTTTCTTGAGTGATAGCAGCTAATTTAGAACATATGTATAGTTGGGATTATTTTTTTCAGTGTGCATTATTACTTTGATGAATGTTGAATTTAATCTGCCATTTTGTGGCACAATTACCCATTTTGTGTGATCCCCTGTAACTCTTTGCAGTCAGCTTTGGACTTAACTATCTTGAATAATTTTGTATAATCTGCAAACTTTGCCACTTCACTGTTCACTTCCTTTTCCAGATCATTTATGGATGTGTTGAACAGCACAGGTCCCAGTACAGATTTTTGGGGGACTCCAAATTGTTATGGTCCCATTTACTTCAATGACAAGTTTCAACAGCTGAGGATTTTTCCCTAGCTCTTGTTCTCCATTGCTCGAGGAAAATGCACAGTACCATTTTGTTCTAAATATATCTTCCCTACCTGTCAGTACAAGGGATGAGCCATGGAACTTCAAACCACATCCACAACTTCTCATTTGAAACTTTGAAACTCAGATAATGCCCTCCCTGCTGTATGCTTAAAACATCCCGGAAAGATGTACTGATTTCTGAGTTTAAAAAAAATTGCAACACTTTAGATACACACATGGCAGCTCAAAAATTTGACCATGTTTATAAGGGAGAAGATTAAGATGCCATGTCTCAACCTGAGTATAATGAAGTCCACAGCTGGGCCACTCTAGGGAATTAATTGTGATTCAGATCTCAACAGGCTATCAGTCGCATAATCCCTGTCCCCCTAATCACATGATTTATAAGGAAAATCAGACATGGGTAGAGCTGAGCCTGAACTCCCCTTACTCACCTTGTGGAGGTACCAAAGGAAGTAAATAGTTCGCGCTCAAAGATTTAAAAATGAAATCATAATGAATACACATTATTGCTTACAGCTTTTCTTTTGACTTTTCATTTATACTGAATACCTCTCTTGAAAGGAATAGATCTGATGAGGAAACTCTCCAATATAGCATTGCACAGAATCATTATGTGATTCTCTCTTCACATCTCTTTCAGAATTTACACAAACCAATCCCGTTTGTCTTGGTGCATAAACTTTAGAATATTGCAAATGTTCACAAGCCTTTAGGCTTTCCTCTTATAAACATATGTTTATGCCAATAGACTATCACAGAGTATTCTCCACATTATTACATTTATGCCCCCAATCAACAATGAATCAGAATGTAAAACAGATGGAATTTATTTGCTCATGAATTATGCAAAATTGTAGTTCCTGTGTGTTCATTGGCAAATGAGCTAATGGCTATATGGGTGGGCTGTGTACTAATGCTGGACTATGATTGCTTTGATTCACTGTCTCTGCTTTCAAGTACACCTGTTCTCCATTGTGATTTTCAGCTGGAAAATCTGCCGTCTGGATTAAGATCAGTTTTTTGAATGAAAAATGAATGGATATAAATTTAAGTCAGAACAATTTTCTCAGCCAAAAAAACCCAACAAATTCGTTTTCTGTACAGAACTTAGTAACAATAAATAATTTGCGTAGAAAGACAACTTACTGATATAGAGTAAATAATTTCATATTGCATGCTAATGGACCATGGAAGCTGAAAATAAAGGATATATGCAAAGTGTGTCAGCAAACTGCTTTAAATTTTGCAGATTGCATTTGATCAAAACACATGGCTTGGCTCAAAGTTACTGTTTATTAAAATCCTACTTTCTTTCAACTGAATGACTAAAAGAAAATTATAATGTTACTACTGTAATTATATTTGATACTAAGGAACTAAATAGAGAATAATGCAAACCAGTAGATGATAGGGCATACCACTTGATCAATACCTAACTTTGCTCACACACACATTTACTGCTTAACTAACTTTATTATGGTTGGGGAAGGCCTCTTTTGACTTAAAAAAAAAATCTTTTTGGTTTGGAAAAAAACAGACTCAGATTTAATTTCTCCACAATCCAGTACAGTAGCAAAACAAATACAGGAATTTGTAGTAGTCTGATTTACATAAGTTCAAATAGTATAAGTAATTGGACAGTACACTTAATAGGTGGAAGAATAATCTTTGATCTTGTTTTGTCTCCTCTTGTGAGCACAAACAGTTCCTGATTCTAAATATGATTTATTGAAAGCAATCATTACTGTGTACAGAGTAATATGACTATCCAATATTAGGAAGATTAATGACTCTTGCTCTTCCAAGTTCTGAGGAGTTAGACTGTAAAAATGAAGAGCTGAACCAAATTATGCCTATGTTTACACTTGTGCAACCCGTTGCTTTTAGTGGGATTGTAGTTGTGTAACTGACACTGGAATACGGCCCATGATTTAGCACTTAACAAGCAAACTGTGTGATTAAAAATGTTTCCCTGTGTGTTAACGCTTCATTCTGGTCACTGTTCAGCTATGGTCAGTATTTCATGTCATTCTTTTATTTTGCTGGGTGGTTGTATTTAGAAGCTGATTGCAATGGGTTTAAAGGAAACAAAGTGTCTTCAAGGGGGACTGTGTTCCTGCCAATATGGAATCATGCATTAATGATAAGCCCCGCTGACAGCTGCTCATTCACATTTGTCTTCGTTATGTAAAGCACCGTCTGTCAGGAATGAACACTATCTGACTTACAGTAGAACGGTTTAGTGAGTATCAACCTAACTATTAATAAAGTGAAAAGATTATCTGGTGACACATACACACAAAAAGAAAAATTAGAAAACTCTTGAGTTTCCCACTGATTTGAAATAAAGACGCATCAGCACCTACCTACTGTGTTTACTGCAGTTGACTGCTTTCATATGAAATCTGATATGACTCCAATTTAGCAAAGTACATCTGTTGCTTCTCTGAACTACACACTCAGGTTTGGTCTATACAGCAAGCTAGTGTGTGTCAAGCCGAGCTGTTACTCTCTAGTATACTAGCTTGTCATGCTAATGTCCCATGTGGTCACTACTACAGTGCAGTGAAACTCCTGCCACACTCTGAGACTTTCACCGAGCTGTAGTTGTGACCACATGGGATGTTACTGCTCAGCAAGCAAGTGCACTGTAGAGTCACACACATCCTGTCTTGCCCTGCACTGACCCACAGTGCAGACAAGCCTTAGATAAACATTCAGCATCAAAGCACTAGATTAGTGATACAAGACAATAGAAAGATGCTTAGTGTACATCTACACAGCATTTTGGAGCCTGCGGGAGCAAGCATCCCAGCCCAAGTTGATTGACTCAGGCTAGCGAGCATGACTTGTGCTAGCCCTCTAAAAATGACTGTGTAGACAATGCTTTGAAGTGTTGACTTGTGCTGAAACTTTGGCTTTGAAGCTCTCTTCCATCCTTAGGTTTCAGAGCGTGAGCTCCAGACTCAGCAGCAACTTCAAAGCGCAGCCCATGCGGCCATTTTTAGAGGTCTAGCACAAGCCCTGCTAACCTGAGTTGATCAACTTGGGCTAGGAGGCTCACTCCCACAAGCTCCAAAATGCTGTGTAGACATACCCTCATTGACTCCAATGGGCTTAGGATCATGTTCATTCTGAGCTATTGTTTTGGTTTTGGAAACAGAGTGAAGATACCCAGACTCTTCTTTCCCAGGAATTCAGGTTGAAATTATTCACTTCCATCATTTTGGAACCAACAAGCTCTGAAAGTAAATAATAAAAGATTAGGAACAACAGAATAGAAAAGAACGACAATAGCTAGTTTGAAATGGAGTAATTATACTGCTTGTTGCTTTATAATAGGAATGTAATGTGGAAATATTTTCAACAAAGAATGCAAAATAAGTATCTTTGACCTCAGTCTGAAAGATTAATTTGGAGAAAATTCCATGGAGAAATAAAATACATGGAGAAAACTAAATGCAGTGATACACTAGGGTGCTTACAATCTCAGTGTCAGTTCATATGTAACAAGAGAAAAAAAGACAAATTTGCAATAGGGACTTGAATACCAGTCTTGATCCAGAAGGTTGGGATTCCATATGTGCCAGCATACACCACTTTTGCAGTGACCTTTAATGGATACAAAAGAATGTTATTCAAATTGAGACTTGGTAAAATGAAGTAAGGAATCATGACAACAGTGGTTGGAGGAATTGTAAAGCAGGTTCATTTTTTTTCACTAGTTGTGAGGGTTACTATAATGTTAAGGATTGAAAGTCTGTACAATTCTTGATACCAAAATATATGAAAATCCCAAATTATGCATCCTTGGGGATGTTAATATAATTTACCTAATCCCAAACTAAAGTGTTACTTAGAACTATAGTATAATAACTAAGAAATAAACACTGCATAATTGAAGACCTTTCTCATGACTAATATAGCTGTGGATGTCTATTAAAAGTACTATATGCATATAGAAAAAGTATCCTTTCAGTTATCTGATAGAAATAACATATTTCAGGATATGCTGTCTGGGGCATGCTTCTAGATAGATATGGTGTCACTAATAGTTCAGTGTATAAATAGAGATGACAGATGATTAGTGTTTCTATGTTGACATCTACATAATTCTACACATCCTGTTCTCCGTCACATTTAGCCATTCTAAACATTAGTGTATTTAGTTAAAACTTAAATACATAAAAAGAAAATAATCATATATACTGGAATTATTTTTGTGTGTGAATTTTGCCCCTGGATTACTAAATTAGCTCATAGGAAGCATTCACGCAGTTTCTTACTATGTTAGCTAGTGTGCCAGTAAAAAAAATAAAAAAAGTATTTTAGAACAGGTTCATTCCTTGAAATTTTAAGAAGCAATAAAAATTTCATCTAAATATTTGTGTCCAGTTGTCCCAGGTGGTAGGTCCAGGAAGAAGTAATGTTGGTTTTAATGTGTTTTTTAATTTTACCTCATCAAATTTTCAGCATGTTAAAATGAGCAATAAGTGGAGTTGTGGTTTTTTTTTTCTAATGCACTTTGCTGCAGTGCTAGATACAGTGTTCAGGATTGTCTAAGTTGCCTGAATGTTGCAGATTTTGAACAAAGGAACATTGTAGTGCTGTCTTGCCCTTTCAAAGTCTTTCCCCTATAACTGAGCTCTGCAAACCTTTCATAATGGAACACACCACCAGGTAATACCTGATTTTGTTAATAGCTAGCACTTTGAGATTTGTAAAACTGGGTCATGTTTCATTTTCCCTCTTCCCACTCCAGCAGATACCACCAACTCCTCCAACAGGCCTGGGCTCAGTCTTAAACTTTTGCTGTCGATACAATGACTTGCTTCCTTCCTGTTGTCTCCAGAGCACATGTTGCTGACATCTTCATTTTTCCTTGCCTCTTCAGAGGCTGGTTGATTGCTCTGCTTCACTCATCCTTTGCCTTCAGTAAAAAGACTAGCAAATTTACTGATCTGTAAAAGCAGCAGAGAATCCTGGGCACCTTATAGACTAACAGACTATTTACTAATCTGTTTCCTGAATGAAGAGAGCACATTTAACGGTTAAGGCTGCCTACATTCCCATTCATTGGCAACAGGGAATCTATACACTTACTGATCCTTGTGTTGATGATGCTCACATTCCTCTCCACCTAAGGTCTAATACATCTTGTAGTAGTCTACAGTGCTAGGGTCACCGTTTATAGAACAGAGTTACAGCAGAACCTCAGTTATGAACACTTCAGGGATGGAGATTGTTTGTAACTCTGAAATGTTCCTAATGCTGAAGAAAACATTATGGTTGTTCTTTCAAAAGTTTACAACGGAACATTGACTTAATACGGATTTGAAAACTTTACTATGCAGAAGAAAAATTCTGCCTTCCTTTTATTTTTTTTAGTGGTTTACGTTTAACACAGTATTGTACTGTATTTGCTATATATATATTTTTGTGTCTGATGCTGCCTGATTGTCTAACAAGTGAGGTGTGTTGTTGACTGGTCAGTTTGTAACTCTGGTGTTCATAACTCTAAAGTTCTATTGTATGTGAATCCCTAGAATTGGAATTTCTAGTACCTCTCCTTCCTTGGTGAACTTTCCAGGTCCTTGATGAGATGCATCTGTGCTCACTTTTTGTTTGGCATAGTCTGAGTCAAGAACCAGGATAATGATTTTTTTTGTAGTCAGAGGAATGGAAAGGAGAGCCCTTTTGTTAGATCATTTTTATCCTGGCAATGTGCTACCAACAGTTCTGGTGGTGGCAACATGGTAAACTGTGTCCTGAAGCAACCTTGAAACCAAAACAGGAACAAGATGACTCAGCAAGTGAATATGCTAGTCATAAAGCATTCAGTGTTTCTAGCCCTTTCAGAGTCATCAGTTACTGTTCACAGGGGATTTAGGATAAAAAGGTAAAGAACAGGATGGCTGAGGCAGAAATGTGAGTCATTTGTGAACTACTATTGTTGCTGGTTGCCTTCATTTAAGGAATGTGCAAAATACTGATCTCCCTTCACGACAAGTGATTCTATCACATTAATAGTTACTCCAAGCTATTCTAGCAGCACTTTTCCATTATTCAAGATGGACTAATATGCTGTTTGCTCTCTTACAATACATCTAAAATATGAATTTTTTTCTTTGTGATGATTTCATATTTTTCACATTTGTGTTCACTCTCCTTTGCTTAATTTAGCCTTGCCTGACAGTTTTGATCTCCTGATGCAGATACATAGAATTAGCTTAGTGTATTAGCCATGGTATTCAGCGAACAAATCCTCTGGGCACATAGCTATTTCCCATGTTGCTTTTGCTGCTGAGTTTTTGTGTATTTATTTTTGCATTCAGCTAACTGAAAAATACTGTTTAACACAAAACTTCAAATGTTGGCTCACATTCCACTTATATTACTCACGTGAGTAGCCCACTGAATTGGGGCAACTTTAATTCTGGAATTGTGTAATTGTAAGGTTGCAAAGTTAAGCACTCTGAAGTTCTTTTAATATAGGTTTTCTGGCTGCATTTTAATATAAAATACTGGTGTTTGCAAAAAATTTTCATGCCCTCTCACTTCATCTCTTTTTGGTATGATGTGAAACTTGTTTATCAGGCTGCTTCTCTTCCTAATGGTAGCTACACTTCGCTGGTGAAGGGTATCTCTACACAGCAAAGACAAACCCATGGCTGGCCCACGCCAGTCGACTCAAGCTCAGGGGGCTTGGGCTGAGGGGGTGATTCATTGCTGTGTAGACTGGGCCTGGAAGTCTATACAGCAATGAAACAGCCCCGCACCTGAGCCTCATGAGCCCAAGTCAGCTGGCATAGACCAGCCAAGGGTTTTTCTTTGCTGTGTAGACGTAAACATACAGGGCTTGATCTTGCAATGATCTCTGTGCCAGTAGATCCTTGCACCCAGGCAGAGACCCATTGACTTCAACTGAAGTCAGCAAGGTTCTGCATGGCAACATTGAACTTGTTGAAGATTCATGTACTTAAAATTAATTATTATATGTATAAGACTTTTAAGAATGAGGTCCCTAGTGTGTGTGAGAAGTTTTAGAATCCTTTGCAATGAAATACTATATAAATATAAAGGCATTATTCTGAGAAAGGGAACATGACAAATACTGTATGCATTGTTTTTAAGGGTGCAAATTGTGTAGACTGCAATAAAATCCATTTGGAGGAAAAATCTTTACCAAGTTTTCTGAAACCATAAAAAGACTTATTCAGTGAGCCTTTGCCTTTGACAATTCTTCATATATTCCATGGCTTAGTAACTAAATTAGTGTTCTTTGTTTTAGTTTGTTTATTTTTAAGCAAAAGAAAACCCAGTAAAAGTTATAACAAGGCAGAGAGAAAGAACTCTCAGGAGAAGAGAAAAAATTGTCGCCAGATCATGTAAGATTTTAATGTGATGATGATAAGTTGTGGTTTGAATAAAGAATAAGGTTGGGTTGTAACTAACAGCTTTCAGGACAGTGTTTGTCTGCTGACATAGAGCTAGAGGAATGATGGACTTTGCTCACCCTTTATTTCTTCTCCCAGTACCTAATTTTATTCCATATTTTAAATGCTTTCTTCTGTTAAAATATTTTATTTGGCTCCTTTTCCTTTCATAATGTTATTTTTAGCTTGAAATCAACAGGAAAAAATGCAGAGACTGCTACAAAATCTTAAATAGCTCAACAGAGCAGGTATGAAGAACTTTTGTTAACAAGTTTGTTCCTTACTTATGCTTTAGATACATATTATAAGAATATTCTTATCAAAGAAGATTCTTCCCACAGTGGGTGCTATGTTGGGGGGATGGTTTGTTTCTTTTGTCCTACTGAAATGCCACTGCTAAAGGGTTTGGGTTGTAGAGAGGGTATTCACTTATCCCACTGGTCTATTCCAGCATCTAGGTGAGAAACACTCATATAGAAAATGTTATAAAAATGTCAGCATTTGAAAATGGATACCACAATTATTTCTTATGCTCTATTTAAGAGAAACATTAAGATTTCAGATACTGCTGAATAGTAACTGTTAATAACTCCTATACAAGGTACAGTTGGGCAGTGCCTGCATTTGAGCTAGGGATGTGATTCCCTGCTTGCTTAGACATATCTGCCCTAGCTCTGCTCAAGCTAGTGCACTAAGAATAGTATAGTAGCTGCGGTGAGCGGCAGCCTGGGCTAGCTGCCCCAAGTACATACTCACAGGTCCAGGTGGGTTTGTACTTGGGGCAGCCCACGCCACTGCTTGCCCGCTGTGATACTGTAGCTACACTACTATTTTTAGCACACTAGCTCGAACAGAGCTAGTGTGGGTATGTGTATGCGAGCTGGGAATCACACCCCTCAGATATCATGTAGTTGTAGTCTAAAAGAGAGGCTGTGACCCTGCAAAGGGATTCACCAAGCTGAGGGCTCTGCCTCAATAAAGGTTTGATGGTTCAGAGTGAATGAAGAAGTTGTATAGCATTTATTTTCAAGTAGCTATTTAGCTCAATTTCATGTGTTTTATTGTTCCTCATTCTGTGGGCCACTGCCATCTGCTTTGTCCACCTGTTGCATGCTGTTTGTCATAAAAGTGATGAGATCTCTGGAGCAGAGACCGTCTTCTTTGTTACATGTTTGTTCAGTGCCTCGCAGAATGGTGCACTTGTCCTTGGTTGGATTCCTAGGCATTAGTGTAATAGTAGGTGAAAAGGAGACTGCACACAGTCAATACTCTATCTTCCAGCACTTTAAAAATAATTTATTTAAAAATATTATTTGAAAATCAGTATTTTATTCCACAGAAAAAATTACTTATTTGCAAATAGAGGGTTACATTGTGGTCAATCTAGCTTAGTGGTGCAGGGCATGGTCTCTGAGCAGAAAGGATGGGAGCAGAGGGACCCCATCACACATGGGTACTTGTTTGGATCCTGCATTTATCCATGCAGATGGAAACTCTGATGTGGGAGCTGCTGTAATGGTTTGACAGGCTGGGAGAAGGAGGAGATATTACAATGGCTGGTGGAACCGCATAAGGAAATGCAGAAAACCTTGTAGACCTTCCTATAGTCCCACAATTTGGAGAGACTGTTCATGCTTGCATGGCAGGCTGAGCAGCATAAAAGCCTGCAGGAATTTATAAAGGAGTGAGACCAGGTTCAGCAATAACTACTATAAAGTGCAATCAGCCCTGCAGCTGGGATCAGCAATCAAGCACGGGGGCAGGCCTCTGCAAATGACCCCAACACAGTTTTGGTCATATCTGAGAGAGGCTATTGGGTCAGGATGGAATACGAGAATCTGGTCCCTATGGCAAACATCCTATTTAATAGGGGAAGCTCAGGTGGCCTACATGACTCTCAATGATGGGCAGGCAAGGGATTACAAAGTGATGAAAGTGGCCATCCTAGACTTGGTGGGCTTTTCCACAGAGAAGTATCAGTAAGAATTCTGAACCATGTAGACTGGGGGATTACAGCCCTGAGCATTTGCCTGAAAATTGATAGTCTGGGCCAAATGTTGACTGAGGCCGGATACCCAAAGTGTGGGCGAAATCATGGATGCTGTTATTCTTGAACAGTTCATTTAGTCTCATGGAGAATACCCAGGTATGGGTCAGGTGGCATCAATCCATTACCCTAGATGCAGCAGTTAAATTAACAGAAGAGTTCATAGACGTGGGATATTCCCAGTGGGGGACAGCAGTTTAAAGGACCAGATGTGGGAAGGAAGACCAGAGAACTTACAGTCAGAAAGGGTGCCAAGACTAACAGGGAAGGGCCCAGGGAACACCAACTGGATTGAAGGCTGTCATGTGTTAGCTGTGTGGGTGGCAGGAACATATACAAAAAAGATTGCTGTATATGGAGTGTGGGTTTACAGAATTCTGTGGTTGGGTTCTGATTTCTGAGCAGGAAGAAAGAAGGAAATTACTGAACATTTCTGTAATGTTGGGGAGGAGGTATTAAAGAGGTCTGGTGGACATAGCCTCACACTGTTCACTAATAAGGGGGAAGTTGGCGAAACCCCATTGGATACTTACTGGAGCAAAAATGAGGCTTGAATGTATACATGGGGATATGAAACTCTGCCCCATGGCATAGATGCCCCTTGAAGTTTGAGAGAAATAAAAGGAAGTGAGTTGGATAGTGTATGGGTTGCTGCCACTCCCAATTAATGCACAGGCAGTAAACCCTTCCCATTAGAAAATTAGAGGGGTGTCCAGGATCCCCAGAGGGAACTAATGAAACCCATGGCAAAGGAAAAAGATCTGTTAAATGTAGAAGGGTTAGAAAATATTACACAGGAGAAAACAAGCCAAAGAGAAAATAAAGAAAGGGGAGTAGCCCTAAAGATGAAGGAGGAGGAAAAAAAAGACAAGGAAATAGGTTCAGGGGTAAAGCTAACCTGATCTCATTAACAGCAGTCAAGTGGCTGTCTTAACTCCCACCTCTGGAATGCCAGAGGAGGGTATCCAAAAAGGAGTTAGAGGATTTGCAGGACAAGCGACCACAGGTAATCAGGAGGAGAATGGTCACCAGCCAACCCCTGAACAAAACAGAGGGTGAGAATGTGGGGAGGGGACTCCAGATTATCCCTGGTGTGAGGACCTCTGGACCAAAGTGGAATTACGAGGATGACCTCCACCCAGGAAATGTGATTTTGTGTGTGTGTGGGTGGGTGGAGAATGGGTGGACCCTAAAAGGGAATCTTAGATGATCACCCTGTGGGCAAAGAAAGGCTGAAGCTGAATAGTACCTCTGGTAAAGGCAGAAGAGTCTGGGGAAAGAAACACTTTTCTGACAGGCAAGGGGAAGAGGTATGTGACAACTGAACCAACCCGCTGGTCACTTTTTAACCAGTTAGGCCCTGGGGAAGGCTAGATTCAGCAGAGAAGTTCCTGATTACCTTCCCAGACCCATCTGATCTGGTAATGTGCTAATTAGCCCATTAACAAGGAGAGGAGCCAGCGGGTGAGCTTGGGTGAGGGTGAGAGCTGACTGGCTGGGCTCTGTGGGAGGAAACACCTTCCCTGCCTCCCTCTTGTTTTCTGAGAAGGGGTAGAAAACCTGGATAACATTATAAAAACTGATGTGATTGCCCTAGTATGTAAAAGGTGGTGGAGGGAAATGCTGTAAATAAACTGCATGGTGGTATCTATGAGAGAGAAGGTCACTTAGCAGTCTGTGCAAGGCAAAGAGGACGGGAGTAGAACAACCCCATCATAGAGGGGAAGAAGGCTCCAAAAAGCTGCTATATCTCCACTGTTGTGCAGGTAGGTGGGAGAGGATTGAGCTACTCCAACTCACCAGCCAGTATAGCTGTCCCAGTGTATATATGTTGTGCTGGGCATAGACTCAGTGCAATTAACTCCCTTTCTAGAGCAGTGGGGGAACTGGGATGGAGATTCTAAGGTCCAGAAGTTATGTGCATGTGACAAGAGACTGGGTGAAATTTCATGGTCTATGTTATGCAGGTGGTCAGACTAGATGATCATAAAGTTTTTTTTCTGTCATTAAACCCTATGAATTGTGACTCTTCAGTCATAATCTTCCCCCAAACTGTTCTTGGAGCTATGCAGTAATATACTACCTTTTACTCTGGGCTCATCCAAAGGTCTGACTGAACCCTTAGTTTTTAAAATACATTATTTTTCTCCTCCCTATTCAGTGAGTATACCACTGCCTCACTCACTACACATCACGGAGTTGGTGTGCCAAGAGCCACAATTTCCTTTTGGTTACAATAACGTAAATCCAGATGTGGAGTTGCTCTGGATTTACTGTACTGTAATTGTGAACAGAACTTGGTTCAGAGTGGGACAGAGAATCTCAGTAGTCCTGCTTCATGCACCATGTTGTCCTGTGAACCTGTTTATGGTCAACCTGTCCACTGAAAGATAGGAGTCCTGGAAATTGTAGTATGCGATCTTGAAATGAAAAATTACACCATAATGCCTACACATACTAATCTCTAGAGAAACCCAATACAGCTACCATGTTAAGGGCTTCATTCTAATTTATAATAAGGCCCTTATACATGGCACTTAGAGAGTAACACAGTACAGTGCCAGAGTGGTGTAAAGGGGCCTTAGTGCAACAGAAAATGCAGCCTACACTTATGGTATGCTGCTGCTTAGCTTTTGAGGCATTGCAGCAGGAATGGAGTGTTTCTCCACTCTGCTGGATGTAAGCAAGGGGCAGGTACTTTCTGACTCCCTTCAGATCATTAATTGAAGAGGAGGGGGAAGAGGTCCTTTCCTGGCATCCTCATCTTCACAGACAGAAGATATAAGGGCAGCCTTCCTGACCCACAGTGGTACATGGGGACAGGTCACACTCGAGACACAAAGAAGGGGTTGGAAGTGGGGAAGGAGCAGGCCTTAGGGAATTTGGGGGCAACAGAGGTGGCATTTGGAAGGATGGAAATTCTTTGATGATTGGACTTCAATAGAACTTGGACTGGAATGTAATGTGCATTAGGTGGCCTGCTTCCAATCCCTGTGAATGAATTCTGCAAGGTCAGATTAATGGATTATGTGAGCTAAACCCTTCAAGGTGCATTCAGTTCTAATTGCTCCCACCCAATGTAGAGTGCTGATTTATACTTGTCCCCATGAAATCAAATAGAACCAAATGAATGGCTTACAATGAATACTCAGAGTGGCTGTAGCACGCAAGCTTCCTGTGAAATGGTTTAGAGTGAAGCAAAAAAGCAACAAAAGGGAAACCCTATTGCAATGGGTTTACATGATCTAAACAGTATTATAATATCTGAATGATTTTAGGCAGAAGTGGCATGTGGAATTGGAGAGATTTGCATAAGTGCTAACTTGCCTCCAGTGTTAGCTACAGCTGACTAAACAATTAGTATGGAAATACTGTAATGTCAAACCTATGGCCACAAACTGTATGAAAATGTTTGCATATAAGTTCATGAACTGTTCTTTTTGCTCTCCTTCTGAGCCTGTTTTTCTTCCATCCTCCTTGTCTCTGCATTGCCTTGCATTGATGGGAGCATTGCACTTTGAGGCTGGACTCTTTAAATAAAATATTTCCGTCCGGAATTACTTTACTTCCGAAATAGAGAAACTTTAACGTTGGCAATGGAAGAAAAGTAGGGCAAAACATTTAGGGCTTTTCCAGTCTAAAGAGAAGCCTCGTCCTCTCTGAATAACTGTATATATGATGATACATCTGAAAGCCTATTTTAGAGGAAAAAGGAAATGGCTTATTATTAAAGTGAAGAAATGGGAGTCAGATCTGGCTTTACTCCCAGCTGTGCCACAAGTCTCAGCTTCAGATTTAATTTTTTTTGTGTCTGTTTCCACATCTGTAAAAATGAGAACACCAAAGAATGCTGTTGTGAGGCTGAATTCATTCATGTGTGTGAAGTGCTCTGAGAATGTTGGATTGTATTGGATGGGTATAACCTGTAATTTAGTTCAGTGTAAACGACTACCTTATTAAAACTAGAGTGTCCGACCAGCATGATATAATCACTGAAGTTTTACCAGCAGCACTACATATGTCATAATAATGATCCTTTGTATATAAAGTGGAGAAGAGTAAGAAATAAACTTCAATCCAATCTCACCCAGGAGAGGCCAATTTTTATAGGAAGGACAGCCCCTTTGTCTGTGTTATGCTAATGTTAGAATCCTGTAGTGCAATTATATTATGAATGTCCCAATATTAGTAAGAGAGACAAGGTGAGGGAGGTAATCTCTTTATTGGACCAAGTTCTGTGAGGGTGAGAGACAAACTTCCAAGCTTGTCTTTCCCACAGACAGAAGTTGGTCCAATAAAAGAGATTACCTGACCCATCTTGTCTCTCTAATATCCTGAGACTGATACTGTTATTGGATGCAGTGTTGTAGAAGTAACAAATATCAGCTATTGTCTAATGAATTGTAGTGCATTTAGCTACATAACTGTTAAAATGCTTTTTCCTGTTAAATTTCTAAGGATGCTGTTGTCTACAAAGACATGCAGCCATTTTGTGTTCAAGTCATTGCAGACTGTAAGAGTGGAAAAGCACCTCATGCTTGACTTTTGTTTTTTCTTTCTTTGGTCCTCTGAGTCTGACAAATTATCTGTTTACTCTTTGTGGTATGAAAAAAATAACATTAGGATATGGTAAATTCTTCTTGTTCCTCATAACAAGAACATAGCTGCTATCTAAATCTGATCTAAAATTTTCCAATTACTTATTTTTCTGTGTGAAAATGCCATTTCATCATCAAAACTTTCTCTGGGAATGTGTTGAATTTGATGAAATTTTGTTTTGGAATACAAATGGGGAAAAATTATTTTGATAAGATCAAAATGTTGAAACTTACCAGAATGGAACATTTCAATTTTTCATTTTGAAACAACTTTTTGAAATTTATTTTATTTTTTTAAAACGTTTTAAAAATCTAAATCAAAATGAAATGTTTAGAATTCATCAAAATGTTTAGATTGACTCAATTAAAAAAATGTTGTGGGAAATTTCAAGGGTTTTTTTGTCTTTATTCCAATTTGGACAAAAACATTTCAAAATGTTGGAATTTCCTATGGAACAGAAATTAAATTTTGATCAACTCTGCTGCTGACCCTTGATGATACCTATTCTGACAACACAAAGGGTATATATGTTATAAAATTATATGCTGCCTATTGAACTTCAGCTGAAGCCTACCTAAATTTAATCCTTCTGTATTTGAATATAGCAATTCTCTTCACGTCTGCTCAGGTATACCACTTGGTTTCTCCACAGCTGCATTATGCTGGGTATTAATTACAGCTGATTAAACATTCGATTTCATTTTTCCATGCAAAACTTGGACTTTTTGGCAAAAAACAAACAAAAACAAAACATAAAAACCAAACACTGTAATATTTTGGCCAAAACTAAATATTTCAATTTGAAAATGCTGCCATGATTTATACATTCCAAGGCCCGAAGGGACCATTGTAATCATCTAGGCTTACCTCCCATATAACATAGGGCAAAGAACTTCCCCTATATAATTCCTATTTTAGACAAACATCCAATCATGGTTTAAAAAATTGCCAGTGATGGAGAGTCTAGCACAATCCTTAATAAACTGTTTCAATGGTTAATTACTCTCACTGTTAATTTTTTTTACTTTTATTTCCAGTCTGAATTTGATTAGCTTCAATGTTCAGCCATTGGATCATGCTATCCGTTTGTATGCTAGACTGAAGAGTCCAGTGTTAAATATTTGTTTCCATATAAGTGCTTATAGACTGTAATCAAGTCATCTCTTAACCTTCTCTTTGATAAGCTAAATAGATTGTGCTCCTGGTGTCTGTAACTGTAAGGTATTTTTAACCTTTTAATCATTCTCATGGCTCTTCTCTGAACCTTTTCCAATTTATTAACATCCTTTTTGCATTGTGGGCACCAGAACTGGACACTGTTCCAGCAATAGTTGCACCAGTGCCAAATACTATGCCTCATAGGAGTTGGTTTTGGATATCTTATGCTCCCATTTTTTACTGTAGTCTGGTCTCTGTAGGTGGTTTGCATCTCCGTGAAGCACCATAGTCTCCATTCATAGTGAGGAGACATGCTTGCAGCATGGGAGTCCCTACCCATGGTGTGTTATGGAAGATATAGTCCAGCTGTTCTCATACAGGAGAATGGGGACATAAGGAAACTGAACTAAATTTCTTATGCAACATCATAGTGGGATTTCTGAAATGAAATATTTTGAGTTTGGGGCATTTGATTTTTCAGTGAAAAATTTAAAATTTTCTGGGAAAGCAGATACTCTTCACACATTAACATGTACACACAAAGACCCAGAAAAAGTGTTTACCTGAAAACTCAGTTTTCCATTGAAAAACTATTTCAAAGAAAAATTTTCATCCAGCCCTGTATTAAGATTAAGTACACCAGTGGCTGTAATTTTCTTTGAATTAGAACATTTGTTAAATGTATCTTCTACGTTATCCCAATTCCCAGTGAAATGGTTAATGGCAAGTCTATGCAAATGAAACAAACAACTACAAAACATTAGGTTAGCTGTAAATTAATAGAATGCATATTAGTTGTTAAACCTCTGGGAAGTTATTACCGTAGGAAAAGAAGGATGGAATGCTATGTATATTATCCTGGGCACTGTGTGGGAAATCTACTTCATGTCTGACTTTGCAGAAGAACAAATACAGAGGAAAAAAAAATCTGAAGGCAACTCTGTTTTTACACCTAGGGAGGGATTTTCAACACTCATCATTAGTCTAGCTTTGTTCCCCTTAAATTCAATGGTAAAGCTCTTTTACTCTTCAGTTGAAGGTGGAGTTAGGCCACTGCTTTGTGTTTTCAAAAATTCTGCCCCAAACACGTGACTTATTGTAGGTGTTTGCTAATATTATTGCACCCAAAAAATTGGAAATATAGAGTGGGTGTAAGGAGGAAGATGTTCTGAGTGAGGAGGGAGACTCTTAACATTTTTTTAAAATTGTGTAAGTGCCTAAGGAGCTTTATATGTGTGCATGATAATATTGTAAGTCAAAATAAATAAAGGGGTAAATAACCTGAGCATGTAGGCTTTTTGAATGCAAAATAATTCTATTGATTTCAAGGAGAACCAGTAACCATATTTATTATAATCAGCTGCTATAAAAAGCCCTGCATGCATTTGGTAGATGAGCCTGCTCTACAAGTTCCAAGAGGTATGAAATGAATTCATACAGATAACTGACTCAGCCTCACACTGATAGGCATGGCAGGCTGTGCCAATCATTCTATTCTTTAGAGATTAGATGAAGACATGATTTCAGATGTCATGCTTTGGGTGTATAACCAATGTTCCTATTATCAGTCATCCACAAATGATATTCAGATAGGTATTATTATGTCTCTGAGTATGATCTGTGAGTTGTTGGAGGACAGATAAGCTAAAAACATGCCAAACACTTCTGGGACATTTTCCTAAACATATTTTATTAATAAAATATATTATGTTGCTTGTTGATTCGTATTATGGCTGGTGTTACAGACTTTAAAAATCATGTCAGTATATTCACCACACATAAATCAACAGTAAAAGGGATTTTGTAATATATGAAGATAACTGCCATATCAGGAGCCTAAAGCTTAAGAGCTGAGTAGAACTGCAACTACAATAGTCTTCTGAAGATTCAGAGAGTAACTAGTGGTCTAAAAACGGGTGATTGCACATCTACCTGGCGTCATAAACATACAAGAGATGAACACAACTTCCAGAACCTTGGCCATTTGCTTTGGCTGTGTGAAGGGACACGTACTAATTGGACTGCAAGACTTGCTCTCCTCCTTTTAGATCTCTAATCCTAAATGTGCAAAGGAGGGAAATTTATTTTAGGAAAAGCTTACCCTGTATTTTAACATATGTAAAGCTAATGATGAGAGAATTAATTTTGCCTTATTTAGAATTAACTTGAAAATCTTGGGTTCTAAATTTAGATAAGACCTCAAAAGAGCTGAGGTTCAAGCAGGCTCTAACAAAATGGGAGTCTGAAGTGCCTGTGTGGATTTTAAATTGCATTCACCTGGTGGTACTAGAAGCGGCGAAAGCATTACTTTTTTTGAGCAGGGTAGGCTTCTGTTAGTTAGGACTACATGCTTTCCTCGATTGATTTTCCTCTAAACAACAATGGGGAAAATGTTTCACAAAAACTAATTTCCATGAAATCACCAACTAAAAAACAAAGTTCTAAAGGTTACATAAAATCTCCCTTGGTTTGCCTTCCCCTGTTTAGAACAGTTGATCTTCTTCCAAAAAAGGAAGGTTAGAAATAGCAAAAGTATCTGCTAGGAGCACTACAACAGGACAAAGATGCGTATGAGCATTAGCTGAACTCATAAACAGCTGCCTTGAATCAGAGAACCTTAGATAACTTGGAGCCATTGCAAAGAATCCAATAGTGCTGAAAGATGTGGGAGGAGATATTGATTTTCAGCCTTTCTACCAAGAAAAAAGAAAGAAAATCCTTTACTATTATTAGACGGAAAAAGAGGAGGGAAAGTCAACCTAACAGCCAAATATTGGAAAAAGAGTTCAAGAAATCCTTATGGATGCCAAAGGAGCTGATCTTACTAGTTTTTCCCAGGCCTGCAAAACATTTGGCTACTAACCCCATGCCTGACCTTTCCCTTCTCAGAAACAGAAGAACTAATGCCTACCACCCAAATAAGGATAACTGACTTTTTTCTACCATGCTCCTACCTCCCTGTGCATTAATGTGAATGAACAACACAATCTCCATGTTTATAAATAAACAGAGTAACTATGTGTGCCAGAGAACCAGGAATGTCCCTGTGTTTAAGGCCAACTCCTGTTGTTTTACAGAAAACAGTATTTTGTCTTGTGGTGACCAGGGTCACTGGACAGAAATACTAGCTAGCTGAGCTTGGGTGAGCAGAGATGTACCATTTCTCTCTTTTCTGTCCCCTTCCTCCCATAACTCCCTTCTCAAATCACCCAGCATTCCTGTAGGCACCTCTCTGACATTTACTACAACCGTACGGTAGGAATCCTCTGTGCCCAGGACAAGGGTTTTCATCTTGAAAACCGTATTGCTCTATAAATATTTTAAAAATATGTACACTGTCTCAAACTATTAACTACCATAAATGGTTGGGGCAGCTTAAATGCAGGCAGCTCAGAGTTTGAGGAACATTTCTGATTTTTTTGAATAAAAATTCAACTAGCAGACTGCTGTATTTAAGGCTTTTGGGCAGTTAATGTTTCTACTTTTATCACAAATCCTGAGAGCCATTCCGACTCACTGAAGCCTTCAAATAGTTCTTGAACAGTTTACGTTTCAAACAGTTTTATTCTTCAGCAGCCAGATATGTTGAAGGAAATATGCAGCATGGCAGTGTCATATGGGTTAATGTGAACTGCTGCAGTCTATTCTTAATAACTAGCAGTGATGATGTCAATAACACTTCAGCAGGACTCTCTTGCTCCTTTGTTAGTTCCTAATCATGGAAGTCACAATGATTTGTTCGGTTTGTTAGTAATTCTTTGCAAGCTCCACACTATAGCCAGACTTAGTATTTTGTTGGGCCGGTGAAATAATTTTTTGTCCTTTTCCTCCAATTGTAAAAAGCTCCTGCTCATCATAATAACATAGCTAAGAGTAGGTATTGGTGGGTTAGCAAGATGATCCTTTGGCATATTCCCGAAGTTAACTGGCTTTCCATAACTCTGCTGCTCCCTAGCAACCTGCTCTTTTTTCATTGTCCTCTGTGCAGTCAGTTATGCCACCAGCTTTACCAAAAGAAGGAAACTATGGCTGTTTTCCTTAAGCCTAGCGCTGATGGATAATGAAGGAACTGTGGATCATGTGTAATGTATTAAAAAAAAAAAATCCTGAACAGCTTTCACGCCTAGTGATTGATTTACACTGTCTACATTTCCAAGGTGCTCTACATACGGAAAAGAGTTAGAAACTTACTTTTTAAACAATCAAAGCTGTAATTTATCCTTTGTTTTTAGCTCCCTGAAGTGTTGGTAGCCCATAGTTGTGGGATCACAAAGGCTTGCTGTGTAGGGCAGTATAATTTGTATGACATAGGAATGAGAGGGGAAAATTGGACACAATATGATTACACTGGGTGAAGTGTAAGTGCTGATTTCAGCAAACAATACATTGCATACCTTGGCTTCAGGTGACATACAGAATCAAAGAACTTGAAGATAGAAAACAGATATTAGGTCATCTAGTGCTAATCATCCTGCTAATGGCTTGATTTCCACTTCCATGCACCAGGGGCCTGATTCCTTGTTATGCTATGGATCCTTTACATTGCTCTGCTAGTGCAAAGGAGTCATAAATCAAACTACCTGTCTTCCACTAACATAAGACAAATCCCCAGGGTGGTGCACTGCCAGCATATTGGCTCTATTGGCTTCCTGGAGGTGTTCTTGATTTTAAAAGAGTGTGTGGCCAGAGTAATTGCAGTATGGGTTTTCCAGCTTCTGAAATTGCTCCCTTATACCATATGTACCAAGGTGTAACATAGAGCAGTCGAGTAGCTAAACAGACCCCAGCTGGATCTAGAACAAGGGAAGTAAAAAGTTGGCAGTATTTGCCTCTAGGGTGACCAGATGTCCCGATTTTATAGGGATAGTCCCAATTTTTGGGTCTTTTTCTTATATAGGCTCCTATTTCCCCCTCCCGCCGCCCCCGTCCTGATTTTTCACATTTGCTATCTGGTCACCCTATTTGCCTCCCACTTCTTTCCTCTCTCTGTGTGTGCTAAACAGAGCTCAGCTGGAACAGACCCAGTCAGACCCTTAGCATAGTCAGTTACAGCTCTGCAAAGTTAATGTAAAATGATTTTTACAGCGTCTTAGGCCATGTGTTCACTACACACTTACTTTGGTATCTCTGGGATGTGAAAAATCCACTCCTGAGTGACGTAGTTATACCAACCGTACCCCTGCATATAAAAGCTCTTCCACCGTCATAGCTGCCACCTCTCATAGAGGCAGGGCCGACTCCAGGCACCAAGCAGGTGCTTGGGGTGGCCACTTCAGAGAGGGGCGGCATGTCCAGCTATTCTGTGGCAATTCGGCAGAGAGTTCCTCACTCCTGGTCGGAGTGAAGGACCTCCTGCTGATTTGCCACAGATCGCGATTGTGGCTTTTTTATTTTTTTGGCTGCTTGGGGCGGCAAAACCTCTGGAGCCGGCCTTGCATAGAGGTGGAGTTATTAAACCGATGGTAGAGCTCTCTCCCGTCAGCTTAGAGCATCTTCACCAGATGCAAGCTGCACCAATACAAGTTGCTAGCGTAAACCTGCCCTTACATTAACTTTGCACAGGTGTAAATGCCTACGAAGGTGCAAGGCAGAGGAGATTCACTCAGAGTCACACACACCGTTTCCTGCTCTCACACTCCATACATATTTCTCATTCAGCAGACACTCAACTCCCCCACTCAGTTGTTCACACTCCAACTTGCCCCCAGTTATTCCCTAACCCATTCAATGACTGCTCACCTCTAGATTCAGTCACCCACCATTCACCCTTGGTAATCAATTTCCTTCCACCCCAAATTAATCAGTTCTCTCATCTCTTCTCCTCTTCCCACCAAATTAATCAATTCTCTGACCTTTCCCTTAAATATCTTTCACAGCCTCCCCAGTTTATCAGTTTTGTTCCCACTTATAGCATATCTGTTGCCTCTCAGATGCATCTCTTGAAAGCTGCAACAGTTACAGCAACCTCTTTATGCCAACCTTCTTACAGCTTCAGGAGCATCTCAGGAATTCTCCCCAAACTAGGCCCTCTCCAGTTCTCTCCTGCTGCCTCACCTCTTCTCCTGGCTGCTTCTCCAGTCCCTACAAAGTACCAAGAGTTTAGTTTATCACAAAGTAATTCCATAGACTGGTTAAGATCCAGGGCATGCATATGTTTTTCGCATGTTTTATACATTGTTGTGGAGTTTAAAGGATCTGGTTAAAATCTGTGAATATCAACCTTTATAATTGATTGCTTTGCTGTTTCTGCAACCCAAGAAGATGCTTTTAGGTTCGAGTTGTTTATTTGATCTGGAATTTATTAATATCGAGTTCTCTACAAAAGCTCACACTCACAGGGCTTTCTGAAAGGCACTAGTGGATTTAGAGTGGAAGGCTAAAACAAAGGCAAATGCTAACACACAAGCTATACACAACCAACATGGAAAAATCAGTCATGGTGGATTTTGGTAGTTAGAATCTTTTTTGAGTGACAGTCTGACCTATGTGCAAGGTTAAGCTAAGCCAGTGTTTCTCAAACTGGGATCACCGCTTGGGTAGGGAAAGCCCCTGGTGGGCCGGGCCAGTTTGTTTACTTGCCCCATCCGCAGGTCTGGCCGATTGCAGCTCCCACTGGCCGCAGTTTGCTGCTCCGTGCCAATGGAAGTTGCTGGAAGCAGCGCAGGCTGAGGGATGTACTGGCCCCCGCTTCCAGCAGCTCCAATTGGCCTGCAGTGGTGAACCATGGCCAGTGAGAGCCGCGATCGGCCGGACCTGTGGATGGGGCACGTAAACAAACCGGCCCAGCTCGCAAGGGTCTTTCCCTACACAAGTGGCGACCCCAGTTTGAGAAACACTGAGCTAAGCAATGTTTTTGGTAAGAAACATTAATGGTTGTGGCATAGGATTTCTGTGTGTCAAAAGTATGTGACCACTTACAGGTCAGAAACAAAGATGACTCATGAACAGAGAATAAATGTGATCTGACTAATTGAAATATTCTAATTCATGTTGAGTTTAGTGGGAGTGTCTCCTAACATTAGACAAAATATCATCTGTTTGGCACAAGGATGCCAAAGGCAGTGGGCATAAAGAGCCACTTTCTAATCCAGCACACCCATACAATAACAGAACAGGCATCAAGAGGGGTCTTTGTTAACATGCTTACTAAAAGCCCATAGTCCCAAGTGATTTGCCAACTTCAGGCTAATGCAGGGGTCGGCAACCTTTCAGAAGTGGTGTGCCGAGTCTTCATTTATTCACTCTAATTTAAGGTTTTGCGTGCCAGTAATACATTTTAATGTTTTTAGAAGGTCTCTATCTATAAATCTATAATATAACACTAAACTATTGTTGTATGTAAGTAAATAAGGTTTTAAAAATGTTTAAGAAGCTTAATTTAAAATTAAATTAAAATGCAGAGCCTCCCAGACTAGTGGCCAGGACCCGGGCAGTGTGAGTGCCACTGAAAATCAGCTCGTGTGCCACCTTTGGCACGTGTGCCATAGGTTGCCTACCCCTGGGCTAATGAAAGGCACTCAGCTTCTCATCAAGTATGCTATGATCAGCTCCATGTGTTAGCAGTAAGTATGTTACTCCTCCATGGAATAGCAGTAGAGTGTTTCTGACCGCTAATAATCCTTCATCCCCTAAACTCTAAGGTATGACACATGATCAACCCTGTTCTCTTTCCCTTATACTTCATCATGACACAAGAAAGCAAAAGCTGGCCTGCAGTTAGTTATTTACAGAACAATAGATGAGAAAATTAACCCTCCATTTGCACAGTAAACTATTAATATTGAATCGCAACACCTGATGTCTAAGGTGTGTCATATTAAATGTAGTTAAAAGTTTAATTAAATTAATTTTAAAAAATGCTGATTTTATTAAATTGCTGAAGTTCTTATTAAAGATGTTCTCAAACAAAACCAATAGAGCCAAACACTTTGTGGGCTCTGGAGAAGTTTAGAGCTGGACCTTGCAATATGGGTCTATCACTAGTTAAAATTTTCTCAGATATGCAGAAATTACACCCTCCTTTCCACACACAAGCTGTTTACTTAGTGTAAAAGTTGCACAAGTGCATTTCCTGTGAGCACAATCCATACAAATAAGGAAATCAGCAGTTAACCCTAACATTAATTTCCACAGCAACTTCACTTCACATGTCTAATCATGCGAATATCTTGATACCTATATGCACACAGTCTTCACCTTCACAACAGATTTGCTTTTACTTCCCATATTCCCACATATCCAGTTCCCTCAGTCACATTCAAATACATAAGATTAATTGGACTTTTTTTTGAGGTAGTGATAGCACAGTGCATACTTACAAAGAAAGCATGTCTTTTGGTAAAATACCTTAAGCTCCCCAAGGCTGCAGGTAAGCTTGTGCATTTGTGTGGGTTTGGAGGAACTGGATGAATATGTGCGTTGTGGCTGGATATATGTTGGAGGGAAAGGCATTTTTGTTATGCAGGTGGAGAGTTTGTGAATGTATAGGGTGCTGTAATGTTTGGCAATATGGGGCATAAGCAGGCATGTAGATGCAAGGAGGAGTGTGTGGGGCCATGGAGGTAAGCAACATATAACATGGGGAAGCAAGCAGGACTAAGGGGACAGCCTGAGGCTGGGGGTGAGTAGAGCTACGATGTAGAGCAGGAGGGAATAGATTAGTGAGATTGTGGTGGAATTGGGAGAGTAAACAGACCTTAATTGGGAGCAAAGAGATTCCTTTCCCCGATGAAGCATAGCATCAGGTGAAAAACTACACTTTGGCTTCACCATCGCCTTCACCTACTCCCTGTATTCCTCTTCCACAGACATACTCATTCCCCCTGCCCTCATATTCCTCTTATTCCCCACGGTCCCTCCCCAACCCATCCTAAGGATTGTGAAAATGGCTCTCCTGCTGACAAACCACAGGAAACTTCTTCCCAGATTGTGCCTCTTCCATTGTGGAGATGCAAACTGGCTTTGTCAGCCCAATTTGGCTGCTACTCTACTCTCTCTTTGTTCCTTCTCACCATTTCTTGGCACCTAATAACAAGGGAGATCAGGAAGAGGAGTGGCTTGCTGCTGAATTATACTACTAACAAACCAAGCTTGAACCACCCCTGTGCCTCCTGTGTGGATCTGATGAACCTCATGCTCTTCACTCTGCAGGACAGCTGCTTCACTAGTCTGTGGAGAGCAAGAGGTGTTGCAGCACACTAGATAGTTCTCTCAGAGCACAGAGAATCCCCTCTCCATAAGTTAGAGCAGGGTAGCACTGGTGTTCCCTGTTGCCGCCACCATTTTAATGTGCATACCCTCAATACCATCCCATAGCCCAGTTCACACACTGCTTCTCCCGGCATCTTCAGTCCCTCTCCGGATGTCTCCTGCCTCCACTCTGACCACCATGTCCCCGTACTCCAGCTCATTCCTTTATTTCCATTTCTTTCCCTCCCCCCGCCAATGGCACTTTTTAATTTTTTTGGTAAGTCTTGTGATTTGTAGAAGAGCATGCCATTGACAAAATGTCTCTCTTCTCTTGGCTTCCTTTGATAAAACTCAATTTAGTTATGACAAATTACAGCAATAATTTGTAAATTACAGTAATAATTTTGTTTATTCAAGAGATTGTAAATATGAGATATGGGGTGAAATTTGAAGACTATGAAACATTTATATTTTAAGAAGCGTGAGGAAAAACTAATCAAAATTCCCAAAAGGTAGCATTTAAATGTTTACTCTGCTGAAGCTACTAAATTTTTTTATATAATTAATATTATCACATTTAATTGTCCCTTGAAGATTTATTCTACCAGGTTTGGAGATTAATAATTAAAATACAAAAGAGAGAGATTTTTAATAACACTTTATGTTGAAATCACCGTAAAACCTTAACTTTGGAATCACTACTAGTACTTCCAGTACTATTCTGTATTTTCATTAATGATTTACAGAATTTGCCGATGATACCAAGCTGGAAGAAGTAGCAAGCACTTTGGAAGAGAGGATTAGAATTCAAAATAACCTTGATAAACTGGAGAATTGATCTGATGTCAACAAGTTGAAATTCCGTAAAGAGAAACACAAAGTACTTCACTGAGGAAGTAAAAATCAAATGCACAAGAAGACTGGGAATAACTGGCTAAGTGGTAGTACTGCTGAATAGGATCTGGGTGTTATAGTGGATCACAAATTAAATATGAGCCAACAGTGTAATGCAGTTGTGAAAAAGGCTAATATAATTCTGGGGTGTATTCACAGGAGTGTTGTACGTAATACATGGGAGGTAATTGTCCTGATCTTTTTGGGAGTTGTGAGGCCTCAGGGGGAGTACTCTGTCCAGTTTTGGGTGCAACACTTTAGCAAAGGTGTGGATAAATTGAAGAAAATCTAGAGGAGAGCAATGAAAATGATCAAAGGTTTAAAAAACTTAATCTTATGAGGGAAGGTTAAAAAGAATCTGGGCATGGTTAGTCTTGAGAAAAGAGGACTGAGGATGGACCTATTAAGTCTTCAAATCTGTTCAGGGTGTTATAAAGAGGATGATTATCAATTATTCTCCATGTCCACTGAAGGTAGGACAAAAAGTAATGGACTTAATTTGCAGCAAGGAGATTTTGGTTAGATAACAGGAAAAACTTTCTAACTATACAGGTAGTTAAGCTCTGAAATAGGCTTAGGTGATGCCTCAACATAGTCGACTGGACATGACCTCTTGAGATTCTTGGCAGCCTATATTTCTACGATTCTATAATGTGACACATGAAATGGGCTTTCTTCCATCTGATTCACAAATTGTGTAGAAAATGCTCTAATTATTTAGTGAAACAGGAAAAACAGCCCCAAGAGTGAGAGAAAATTGCATTCTTTGCCCCAGATACGCTACTCCCCCATCACTTGAACAGTAAAATCAAAGGGCAGAAAGAAAGTGACTGTTTGACATGGCCCCCTCATTGAAATGCTGTGTTTCGACATCTTCCATCTGACTGCAGATACAGATGAGTATAAACATTAGTTCTTGTGAAATGTTAATTAGAATTGCAATTGTAGTTTAAATTCATAACATGATGCATTTTAGCCTGAGAAAAGTATAGATAATTTTGGCACAAATTTATTTTTAGAGTAGAGTATTTACAAAGAAGTAAACAAAATTAAATTGGTAATGTTAGCTATTTTTGAGAAAATTATAAAGCAATGTCATTTCCATAATTTATCTCAAAACTTTCAAAAAATATACACCAAGCAATATTACAGTAATTTGGATATAATCTATAAATCCATATAATCTAATCTGTTTGCACAGGCAACACATTGTATAATTACTAAATATTATATTACAGGGCCTGGACAAATAGATATTCTAAAACTCTGCCTCCCATCAAGTTTGGGCATGTCAAAATTAAAACTAAATTGACATATTTCAATTATCCAGGTTGATACAAGTAGAAATAGTTCAGTTATACATGGTTCTCTAATATTTTTCATGAAGTAATTAAATGATCTGTGCATTAAACACACTACAGTTCAGCTTAGAAATGTCTTCACTGGTTTCATGTGGTGACTAGTGTTTTTACAACAAATTCACAAATCTAGTTTTTATGAATTCAAATTAGATTATAAATTCTTTGGGGCCAAGACCATGTCACTTTGCAAAATGCTGCCCCAATATTTAAGAAGCCTTTTGATGCTACCACAATCTAGTTAATAACAACAATGGATGAATGAATCTGATAGGATCAAGTTAAATTCACATATTTGATCTAGTTTGGGAAGTATATTAAGCATTTTAAATAATACTACTTTGTTTCCTCGGATATTATCCATTTTTCATCAGTGTAATGAAAACTGATACTTTCAGCTCTCTGATGCAATACTTGTATAAATAATGTGCCATTACATTAAATTAATTTGTTTGTATGATCCTGTACTTTATAAGAGCCTTCAAAAAGCTCAAGATTAGTGTTTCTCAAACTGAGATCGCTGCTTGGATAGCGAAAGCCCCTGGTGGGCCGGGCCGGTTTGTTTACCTGCCCATTCTGCAGGTCCGGCCAATCGCGGCTCCCACTAGCTGCGGTTCACTGCTTCGGGCCAATGGGAACTGCTGGAAGCACCACAGGCCAAGGGATGTACTGGCCCCTGCTTCCAGCAGCTCCCATTGGCCTGCAGTAGCGAACTGCGGCCAGTGGGAACCGCGATCGGCTGGACCTGCGGATGGAGCAGGTAAACAAACTGGCCTGGCCCGCCAAAGGCTTTCCCTACACAAGCAGCGACCCCAGTTTGAAAAACACTGCTTAAGATTCATGAGTCAATATATTTGTGAACAAAATCAACTGAAGTGGAAATGTCATTTTCTCAGAGATGGCCTTTTCTTTCAGTATTTAAAATATTGTACACTGATGTGGGGGGAAAAAGCCCTTTTAAATTTAAGGACAACATATAAAAAGTAAAATGAATAAAAGCATAGAAATTATTTAAACAAAAATCTTGTGATAAATGCCTTTGTACTTGAGTACTTGTAGTATTGAGAGAGAGCTAAATGATTGTTTCTGAAGCTTTAAGTATTTGTTCAAAGAAAGTTTATAATTCTTTTTTTAAGAAATTTGAGGACTGCAATATTTGAGTCCTTTTATTGCAATCTCCTGTTTGCTTAGCAGCAGCAAAAAAATGACAAACTAGCAAAATGAATAGATGTCACTCCTAGGTTCCCCTAAAATAGCTGCAGAAATTATTTATTCAATATAACTAATGCTGTAAAATATATGTTTAGTATTCAGTATTTTATTAGATTAGCATTTCCTTGGGGAGTGAAGTGATTCCTATAATGATACATGGGGCCTGTTGCTGATCACATCTTGATTGTCTGGCGTTTATATGTGCCCCAGAAGGTTGTATAAATCAGCTTTACACTAGGAAGGCTGGTCAGATATACAAGTAGGGGAGCTGTACTGATTAGCCAGATGCATAACGAGAGTTGGATGTTGTAGGGCTGCTTAGAAGCCAGGAAACTCATGAAACTGAAGTCCCTACAAGCCTAAGCAGCACTGCACACTTGAAAGGTCTGTAGCAAATTGCTCCTCCATCCTCCCAGCACAACTGGGGAGCTCTGGGACCAACTATCTCCTGATGCTTCCCCACGGTGCACTGCACCATACCCAGTGTTGGTCTGTGACTAAACACAACTGAGTTTAGAATCTATAATTTTCCAGCTTTGCCTAGTTTATATAAAATGGGAGGAAAATCACTGAGATTGTAAAATCTCTTACAGGAGAAACTTGTGGCTGCAAAATCTTGATAAGAAAATTGGTTGATTGTTTATGTCCTTGTTCCCCATCTTTATGCAAATTGACCGATATGTAAGTGTGTTGTGATTTTTCTTCTGGTTCCAAGGGTGCTGTATGTTTGGCACAAACTACCCAAACATTCCAATGGGTCCACGCCAGCACGCTGGCAGAGTTTAGGGGTATGTACATAAGGGCATACTTCTGTTTTCAGGAGAATGTGAGGAAGCAAAAATCCTTCTGGGATTCCCACTATTCTTCCTGTCCATATTAATCTGTTTTAACAGTGAAGCTAAGTGCTTGTTTATGACTCAGGGTGATTTCTGTGGAGTAGCATAGAAATGACGCTCCAATTATTTCTACTGACATAAAGCTATCACTCCCTGATAACACTGTGTCAAATGCATTGTTAAAGTACTATTTGAATTACCTTTGCCATTTGGGTAGAGTTTAGATTTGTCTGAGTTCATGCAGAGTTTAAATGAAAAATTCTTTGCAGACCCTGAAAAGACATCTCTTGTGATGAGCTTTATTTATTTTGGAATATTCTTGGGAAAATTGTATCGGAGGCATTCTTTTATTCTGCTTTCTCTTATCAGCAGTTAAATAGGAGGGAGAGCAGAACCCTGCTGCGCCTTTTATAATGATGTTGCCCCTTTGGCCCAAGCAGTTAGCCAATATTTGGGGCCTTGCCAGGTTTTTTCCATTAGGAGGAGAAATTGATGATACAAATCAGGTATTTTTTTGGGTGCAATCCTATTTATTTACAAAACATGTACATGCAGCCCTGTTTCCCTGAACGCAGTAGAATCATACAACAGTGGGCAGTTTCCTTGCTCAGAGCCTGCCTTTCCAGCACATTCTGTGTCCAAGAAACTCTCTCTTCTTTCTGTAAGGATCACATGTGAGACTGCTCCTCTTACTGTCTGCTGGCTTTCTTCTGTAGCACACACCTACAGCTTGCCAAACCAACCCCCCAAATCCTCTTGCGTTTACAGTCAAGGGCTTGGCTACACTTGTGAGTTAGTGCACAATAAAGTAGCCCTGTATGCACTAGCTCACTCCCCGTCCACAGTGGCAAGGCACATAGAGCGCTCTGACTCCACGGCTAGAGTGCTGCTGGTACTCCATCTCAGTGAGTGGAATAACGTTTGATGTGCCCCCGCTGGAGCACTGTGGCACCAATGTGAATGAGGTGTTGCATTACTGCGCTCTGTCCCATAATCCCCTTAAGTCAAGTGGCCACTCTTGTCATTGTTTTGAATCGCTGCAGGAATGCGGATATGCCCTTTGAAAGCTCCATTTCTGACAGCCGGCTGCTTACCTGCTGTGAGACAAAGCAACCATTAGTGTGGAATGCTTTGTGTGTGAGAGAGATGTGGGGTGGGAAGAGGGAGGTCTGCTGCTGTCTGAACTTACAAGATAGCATGCTGACATGCTCTCAGCCTCCCCAAAACCCACTCTCTCTCCCCGCCATACACACAACACACTCCCTGTCACACTCCACCCCACCCCCCATTTTAAAAGCACGTGGCAGTCGCATGCTGGGATAGCTGCCCATAATGCACTGCTCCCAGTGCCGCTGCAAGTGCCGCAAATGTGGCCACGCCAGAACTCTTGCAGCTGTCAGTGTGGACAGACTGCAGTGCTTCCCCTACTGCACTCTATGAAGGCTAGTTTAACTCAAAGCGCTCTACCTCTGCAAGTGTAGCCATGCCCCAAGTAACCTCTTGACCCACATGCTTAGCTCCTGATCAGGCCTTTTCATGCAGCACCAGTGACTTGGGCAGTGGCTTCTATTATTTCCAGCAATGTTGCTTTATACAAAGGCTTAATTGCTTCTTGCATTTAGCCTGAAAGAAGAGTATTTAGCACACCCATCAACTTTAACCTGGTCTGTGACTGTCTATAGATCAAAGACCTGCTTGATGGCAGCTATTAGCACCTTCCAGTATAACAATAACATTGCATTTTAATATGTGTGACGTCTTCATGAGAATGTAAGGTGATCATCTGCAAGAGTCAGGAAGGAATCCTATTTCTCCCTTTCCCCAATGTAGTGTCTCATAGCTGTATAAATGTATTCTGTTTTTTTTACCTTCCTCTGAAATATCACATATTGACCTCTGCTACAGAAAGAGTTTAGAACTCAACTGACTAATGCCCTGACCTTGCCTTCTTTTACGAGACTGTGTTAGCTTCTTAATTCTTCATGTATACATTTCTGTTGGTAGCAAAAGGGAAGTCAGTAACAGTAAATCACTTTCTAGTTCATATTTGCCACAGGCATCTTTCCCAGCTTTACTTCGGATGGATGTAAGTTTCAGAAAGCCTCATGTTAATCGAGTATTTTAGGATCTACTTCATCTTGTTACAGACCATTTTCTTCGGAGAATCTGGTTGTAGTGATAGTATCTCCCTTTTCATCTCATCATGCTCATATTGTAGCTGAAACAGAGCACTTTTCAAAATGTTTGGAGATTTGGTTAAGTTTTTGTTAGCTTATCCAACCCTTATCTGAAATTTTCTAGTCTATCAAATTCATATGGAAATTTACCAAGATTTACATTAGTTCAAGTTTCCAATCAGGCTGAAAATCACAGCAACATTTCTTAACAGTATTTCAGGATTTCTGGTCCCATTTGTAAACAGAAAAGCAGAGAATAGACCATATTTTATTCTCAAGGGCTTTGGAGGGAGTGGGGGAGGTCTCTCAAAGGGGAAGGTGCGGACAGACTGACCAGTGAACTTAAATGTTAGGCACAATAAGTGGAGTGATAAAGTTCCTGATGCATTTTGACTGGAGTTTTAAAAATTTCCACTTTCACTGGAATTGTTAACACTACTGAAGATTTCAAACACAAAAACTTCTAACCTATGAGACTGGTTCTAAGTGGTGCATAGGATCCAATGGATTTTCATATTTTGCCAACCTATTCATGACAATACATTTCATAGAGTTTTGGATTGTAATACCTTTGAAAAGATTCCCATTAGCCCACAACCCCTCTGCTACAAGCAAGTCTGGTAGGTGGAGCCATATAATAATGATGCTACATTGGGTCCCTAATGAATATTAGTTCCATTTCAAGGTCCTGATATTAATCTTGGAGACTTTCAGTGGCTTGAATCTAATGTACCTTATGGACTGCATCTCCATGACCAGAAAATTCCATGACAGCTACACTCAGGAATGATGGGGTTGTCCATGACAAGAATTATCTGTGTGAGTGCTTGGGTCTGGACTTTCTCAGTGGCTAACCTATGGCTATGTAACTCATTTCCTTAAGATATTAGAGTGACTCCTAATCTTCCTGCCTTCAGGATGAAATTCAAGACCAATCTCCTCACCTTTTACTTTCCAGTAATAACAATAAATCACTAGTAACCAGTGCGAAACCCCTTTCTATACCTTTTAATTGGAGGAAGGTTTCTTTTCTTGTAAAGTGCTCAGATACCATAGTGATGAGTGCAGTATAAATACACAGACAGAAATAAATATGGGCCAAATACCTATCCCTGCAGTTAAACCCATATTCACATTCATTATAAAAATATTTAGGTCTAATTGTCATACACTCCTTATGGAAAAGTCTTGTAGAATTGAATAGCAGTCCATAGACTTTAGTTAAACATCAAATGGGCCTCCATTTCAAATTTTGGTACCCAGCATGAGAAATGGGCTTTTACCAGAGGTGTGGAACACCCAGAGCAACCACAGTTATGGGTGCTCAGCATTTCAAAATACAGGTTCTAGATGTCTCAAGTTTGGCACCCAAAATAGTGGATACTTTTGAAAATTAAAACCATGGGTTTTGTGTGTGTGAGTGTGAGTGTGAGTGTGAGAGAGAGAGAGAGAGAGAGAGAGAGAGAGTAATAGTGACTGGATAGCGTAGTGGTTAAGAGCGCCGCCCTTTGATACGGGAGACCGCCCTTTGATATGAGAGACCAGGGTTCAAATCCTGGTTGGTACCCAACTTTCCAGTAGGGGTCCTTGGGCAAAAAGACCCCCTAACGCTTCACCTGCCTACCTCAAATATGAGAGTGACACGAACTAGGAGAGTCATGCCGGCTCGGACGTCGCCTGGCTTAACAAGGTCCGTGCCAGATGTTGAGGAACCAGGACAATCTGACGATAAGTGGGCTACTGGAACAAACCATTCATGGACGAGACAAGAGAACCTGGAATTGATGGAATGCTACTACAACAGTAGACCTAATGAGAGGGGATGTATGAGGGGATTGTGGATGGACAAAAGACCTGCATCCACACTTACTGAGAAACAGCTGGTTACCTAACGCTTCAACATAGTAAAGAGGAAGCTGCTCTCACAGCTTGAGATAGATCAACTCCACATTACATACCAGACTCAAGAAGACCTGGAAGAACAAGTGGATGTGCAGCCCACACCTGAAGCTGAAACTTCACTGCCACCCCCTCCATTGCAGAGCACAGCAGCTGATATGAGGCATAAGATCATGGAGAAACTAGCACATTGCAATCCTCAAGACCGATTACCATAGGCTCAGTGGAGACAGTACATCAAGATAGTATGTTGAGATGTCCAATAGAGCCCCCTCACTGACAATACCCTAACTACCACCATAACTCAAACCAATGAACTGGTATATGCTAAAGCAGATCTGTGCATCCCTGGAGATGCTTGGCTACACGATCAAGAAGAAAACAGTAGCTACCCCACCCTGGAAAATGAGGTTGGAGATAAGATCAGCACTATAGAGAAGTTAGTCAGCTGGTGGAACTAACAGAAGGGTGTAGAGATTAAGGAATAAGACCGGCTACTGAAAAAAAATAAAGGGCCTGACTCCATCTGAAGCCTTAGAGACTGCTAACAAAGGCTCACCAGCATGGCTACCAGGCTAAGGAGAAATGACACTAGACGAAGCATTAGCCAAAAAAAGTAAATGCCCGCTGTTCTCCAAAGAACATCCAAGGTGTACTCCCGAACTGCAGTGGCAACACCAACATAATTATGACGAGCGCAGAGAGCCCCAGCACAGCAACTGAAGAGTACTGGAAGAACATATGGGAGAAAAGAGAAGCCTCATAAACACCAGTGCAAAGGGCTGCAAGGGACCTGAACACAGAAACCAATCACCATACAAAAGTAGAAAGACATCCAGCAGCGGGTCAAGAACATGAAGAGCTGGACAGCACATGACGAGACATGATCCACACGCTAATCTGGCTAAGAAACTAAACAGCAAGTGACATGAACGTGCTAGCAGCACAGATGAACACCAACACTGGCTAAACACAAGGAAAGGACAGTGCTGATCATGGAAAGACGACCCCTGCAAGGGGAAACGAGAAACCATCCAACTACCGACCAATAACCTGCCTCCCACAACATGGAAAGGTCTATCAGGCATCATAGCCACCAAGTCTACAGGACCATATGGGCCAGTACATGAGTCACGCTCAGAAGGGCATTCGGGAACAACACCAGTTGCTCATAGATAGAGCAGTCGCCAAGACTCAGAATCTAGACAGACCAATCCTGAGCACAGCCCTGGATTGACTAACAGGAAAGCCTTATGACTCAATGCCACACACGTGGATCTGTGAATGTCTGGCGCTAACAAGTCAACAGGACACTAAGGACCTCCTCAAGAACTCAAGTGGGACTATGGAAGAACAACACGGAAGTCACTCAAGCAGCTTGCAACAGTGGGCCATCAAATGCAGCATATACCAAGGTGATGGACTGTCCCCCGCTGCTGTTCTGCAATAGGCCTTAAACCCCCTCAGCCAGATAATCACAAGGACTGGCTACAGGTACAAGTTCAGGATGTGGAACTACCAATCAGCCACCTCTCTACATGGATGACCATGCAAGCTGTATGCTAAGAAATGAACGAGACATCGACTCGCTAATCCACTGACGCGGATCTACAGTGGAGGATATCGAGATGTCATTCGACTGGAGAAGTGTGGGCGGCGATGGTAGGTGAACGAGAAGGAAGGTAATCAAGACTGATGGGTGGAACTACAGCGGGCCACATAGTCAGACATACAGACCACGCACAAGTACCTTGGCGTCCGCACAGTCACATGGAAACCACGATGAGGAGGCAAGGAAGACGCAACATCCAAGTATCACCAAAGGATAAGACAGGTCCTGAAGAGCCAGCTCAGTGGGAAGAACAAGATCCACGCCATCAACCGGATACGCCCTGCCGGTCATCCAGATACCCTGCGGTATAGTGAGCTGGCCAGAAAGGAGGACATGGAAGCTGCCGCATGTGAAGACCCGGAAGCTCCTCACAATCACGGAGGTTTCCACCCCCAAGTCCAACACCCAGAGACTGTATACCAGCCGAAAGAAGGTGGGCGGGCGCTTGGTGACGTCAAAGCCACTGTCCTGGATGAAACCAGAAACATCCCGGGTACATCAGTAAGATGGCCCCAAGATGAGCTGCTGAGAGAAGGCCTGAGGCAGCAGCAGCATGGGAGGCAAGACCAAGCAGAAGAAAGTGCCAATGGCAAGACAGAACCTTGATGGGATGTACATTCGACAGATAGCTGAGGTGGCTGACATTGGGAAATCCTACAGTGGCTGGAACGAGCGATAAAGACAGCACTGAGGCACGAATCATAGCGGCAGGGGAGGGGCAGGCAACAGGCACAGAGCAGCCAATTCTTGAAGGCAGGGTCTAACAACACTAGAGAGGACCCAGGTGCAGACTGTGCAGAGAGGCCTGAGAGATCAGTCCAACACATAGTGCAGGATGTAGATGCAGGCAGGAAACAGCAATACACTGAACGGCACAACCAAGTGGCTGGCAATTGTGTACAGAAACCTCAGCAGCGTATGGGCTAGACCTCTCCAAGACGCATGGGAGTCCACAGAGCAGGTTGTGGAGAATCGCAGGCTAAATTCCCTGGTGGACGGAAAAATTCCAGATCAGACGGACAGGCAGGTACTGCCAATCAACCAGACATGCATGGTAATAGACAAGGGCAGAAAGACAGGGTGGTGATGAGATATGCAGTGCCAAGTGACAGCAACATCAGGAAGAAGGATATGGGAAGCCCTGGAGAAGTACCAGGCTGAAAGAGGAAGCTAGAGAGATGTGGAAAATGAGCCAAAGTGGTCCCATTGGTGGTAGGAGCACTTGGGGCGTGACTCATAAGCTGGGTGGAGTGGCTCCAACAGATCCCAAGAACAACATCAGAGCTCTCTATCCAGAAGAGTGCAGTGGTAGGAACAGCTAAGATACTGCGCAGAACCCTCAAACTCCCAGGCCTCTGGTAGAGGACCCGAGGTTGAGGAAGACACATACCACCCATAAGGGTGAGAGGGGAATTTTTTTTTTTTTTTTTTATATATAGCATATGTTAAATGTTCTAGTAGGGCTACTATTTTCTTTAAATTGTGTCGGACTTTGCCATCAGAGTCAATGCTGGAGCTAAGGTTCTGGGCGAGCACTTAGAGGATCTGAGTTTAATTCCCAGCCCTGCCATTGCCATACTGTGTGATCTTGAGCAAGTAACTTCCTTATTGTTTGTGCGTCAGTTCCCCATCTGACCAATGGAGATAATACTTCACTACTTCACAAGGATTGCACAAAGATATGTTCTTTAATGTTTGGGGAGTTCCGTTAGGTGAGGGAGACCAAATAAGAACCTAGACAGAAAGAAAAAATATTTGCCGCATAAAGTGCTTCTGACCTTTTCATTGAAGTATGAATACTCTTTTCTACGTTCTGGGAGAGTAAATGGTGATACTTTAAAATATACATTTTTGTCATTTGTATGATGCAATAGGTATATTTTCTTTAACTTGCCAAAACCTCATACAGGAATAACAGTCGTAGCACTAGGGCAGTGGTTCACAATCTATGCTCTGCGGACCCAGTGAAAGTCTTAGATTGAAAACTGATGGAACAGAATTAAACTATATATACAAACAACACAAAAGGGATCTGCACTTCCATTCAAAATTTCCAAAGGGGTCCGCATCTCCAGTTGAAAATGTTTAGGGGTCCACCCATGAAAAAAAGTTGAGAACTGCTGCATTAGAGTATAGCAATAACTGGTTTGTGGTATAAATATCAAAATGAAGCTGATGCACTGGATAGCCACAAAAGTCAAACAGACTTGTGGTAATCCAAAGCCTCTGGCTTGATTTGGCCATCACTACAAAAGCCATTTTTTGCTTTGAATATCCCAATGCTATGAATGGAATTCCTGTTAGATCACAGGATTTAAAAATGATGGAGACAGTAACACATAGCGTAAAATAACTGGTATATTCTTCTTGAATGGTGGAATGAAAGAGTTTGGTTTTTAAGATTTCCAGAGAATTCGTATTGGAGGATGTGGCAAATATGTGTATGCGTGCGGGAATGAACGAGGGGACAGAGAAAACAAACAAAAAAAAAAAGAAGTGAGAATAACACTACCCCAGGAAGTAGAAAAGGAAAAACGGGTAAGATGATAAAATGAGTGATGAGAAGAAGACAAGGAAATAAAATGGGAGGCAGAGAGATAAAAGGAATTAAGGAATGTAAAGACATTACAAAAAACATGCACATAGTTCAGGTTAGAAAACAGTGTTCATTTGATCTACTATACAGTGTATTTTATTTCCAAGACACAGAAAGGAGAATCCAGTTTAAGCCCATTGTGGAGTGGGAGAAATTCTTGACAGAGTTGGATCCAGGAATGAGGGGCAGATTACTTGACCACACATGTCCAGCAATAGGACATACCAGCGCCTCATCCACACCCCAGTTAGAAAATTTACCAATTTATTTTTATGTGACTTTCAATCCCCCCGGAATTTTGTTTTTCACACGTTTTGAGGGTCCCAAAAGCCTTTGCAAATTGGTTTGTGAAATCTACTTCTAGCTCAAAATGTCTTAATTTTGTCCTTTGAGCAATTTGAAATTTGGCACAAAAGGACTCGCAGAGTAGTGGCCATCTTTCACAGCTTGGGCTTGTGGACAGAAGATGAGATTCCACAGTATTCTTTACAGACAAAAGAACTTCCAGTTTTCTTTCAATTGTTTTCTATTTCACAAATGTGTTTTAAATTCACAAACAGGCACATTTTGAGTCCCCCCCCAACTTTTTTGTCATGAAACTTTGCACAGTTGTAATGTGCTTAAAATATACCGCAGTATAAAAATGAGCCTAATACCAATATTATTTGAAATACTATCTTTGCTACTTGTTTTAATCCCTTATATTGCGGCATGTAATTTTAGATGTAAAGCCTTTCTTTAGACATACATATGAATATATACCTAGCTTTCAGGCTTAAATGTATTTCTGGTGTGTGCATGCATGTGTGTGTGCATATATACATATAACAATTCAGTAAGACAAGATGGGAGGAAATGTCAGTATAATATCATAAATCAATAGAAGTGTACCTGTTATATTTCAAAAGACCACTGAATGTCCCTGGATTTGATAAACAGAGAGATCAATCACATATTAAATCCATTTTCAAGGGAGGGAAAAAGAAATCTATTGCATTACAATAAAGTGGGCAGTATTCAGTCAATGAATTCTGTGAGTGAATGTTCCTGCTTTTGGGCTTTTTAATATCTATAAATCTAGACATTTTCATATTGATGTGATTGTTTAGATTTTTGATCTGTTAATAACAGGTAAAAAGAGAGAATCTGGCATATAGTTATACTGATCTAGAAAATGACAAGAGAGCCTGTCATTCCATCTTAGTTTGAATTAGTAAAGCACATTCCAAATCAAAATACTTGGCATATTTTCAGGATATCTTCCTACCTAAATGTTTGGCTTGTAAATGTGAGATGTGGGGTGCTGAGAATTTTGAAACATATGCCCCTCCTCAATTTTTCAAAATTACCATTGGAAAAAAGTCTCTCCTTCTTTCTAAAGGACAATCTATTGAATGTATTTTCAAATGCCAAGGGAAAAGATAGGGGACAGGTGGGGGTGTAAACTAGTTGTGTTTTCAGCAGAGAATGTAGTGATTCCCATTGATGAAACCAGGCAGTGACACACAGGGAGAAAGCACTGTATACAAGTAAATCATTCTCGACATATCCCTTGGGCACTTGGCTTTCTCCTGTTGTTCAGTGCATTGGGATGTGCTATTATTATTTCACGTGATGATGTGTGTGCCTGTGCTGTCACTTTCCATTGCTGGAATAAGCAGTTTGAGCTGAATTATTTGTGTTTAAATATTCCTTCTTTTCTTCCTAAATGAAAAGTTGTTCTTATGCAATTTCAGGACTTATTGAATTTAGTCAGCGAATAAAAACACGATTCTCCCTTCTCTTCCCCCTCTCCTACTCTAAAATTAAGAAGAGCCAATTACATTGTGGACTGTTTCTAACATGTATTGGGCACTGATAGTTAAGTATAAAGTAAGGTGGGGAAAATGCAGCTCTGCCTTCCAGTCCTGTTCATTTCCAAATGTAGGGCCTGCTCCTGAAGATACTGAATGTGGGCAACTACCACTGAAGTCCAAAGCAATTCTGGGTGCTCATCCTCTGTTCAGATCAGACCCAAAGAAAGGTGTAGTATATGAGGCAGTCCTAACAAACATATTTTTGTTTTAAAGTAATCATGTGGCACTTTGCCTTGTGTTTTTCAAGGTCATTCTATTTGTGGTACACACATTTCTTTTACCTATTCATGAACATAGTAGCATAATGCTGTTTGTCACCATTTTAAATCAGGACTAAGACCTCTAAATCATGATCACAATCTCAACTGGCTGGTCCTGAAAGGGAAAAGGCTCTTGAGTTGTTCCCCCTCCACTCCCATATTCTTTTTGCTACTCTTTATTATTCAGTAGTGGCTGTGGGTTTTTTAAAGGTGGTAGGGGAGGCGAAAGCACACTGTTTAGCATCCATGTCAGTATAAATAGTGTAATCACATGCTGAACAAATAACAGAAGTAATAATTACAGCTGGAAGGGAAAATGTTTTCCTATCCCATGAAAATGTTCAAGATTCTGAAACTATTTCTTGTTCTGCTTTAGGATGAAACTGCAACCTTTCAAAACATTTTGTGAAAAATGTGTATGAGAGTGTGTGCAAGAGAGTCTGATCAACAGTCAAGTGATTAGGGCACTTACCTTGGATGTAGAAGACCCCCGTTGAAGCCCCTATCTGCCTGACCTGGAATTCATAGATTTCCCCACCCCCCACCTTGTCTTGTTTTTTCCCTGATTTATTCACAGTCAAGAATCAGATCTGTGACCACTGTCCTTTGATTGAGAGGAATTAGATAGAGCACCCTTCAGGGTTCCCCAATAGAGCTCTTGATTTTTGTCTGAGAATGCTGCCCTCATACTGTTCCCAGCTCTGAGCATTATTTTAATCAAGTTTATTTAAAATGACCTTGACTTTAACAAGTTGCACATGCATATTTGGCTATCAGTCAGTGAGATGCAATCACTGGTCCCAGACCTGAGAAGCTTATTTCACTGTTTTATTATCAGATTACACATATTCAGGACTATGCTGTGGCTTTGAGCCACTGTCCAAGGTTGGCAGATTGTCAGTAGGCACTTCCCTAGCAAGAGCACAATGCCTCAGAGCCAGAGAATGCAGCTCTTCCTACGTCCTTTGAAAGGATGTGGAGGTGTAATTCTTACTCTTATGTATTACTAGTGCTTGTCTGATGTCCCCTTTCCCATCCCACAACAGAAAATCAATACTAACTGACTTCATTAAAATTGTATGATCCCACCTCTGAGGAAGAAAGTAAGTAATCAGTTGCATGAGTAGCAGATGGAACATAACGGTACCTAACAGCTATTGGGGAGAGTGTAGCTCTATTCAAATCAATGGCAAAGCTCCCAGTAATTTCAGCTGGCCTTGGATTTTATCCAGTTTTCTTTGCCTCCTCTTGTAAGCATGGATTCCATCCTGGGGGATCTGAAGAGGGAAGTTGTCTGATGCGCAGAAAGAGGAAACTGTTCCTGGCTCAAGTAATGACCTTATGTCAACAGCATTGGCTAGAATTTGGTCATATTTGCATGCTTATCTCCATTCATATGTTTTAAATTAAAACAATTAAACTGGTACTTCAAAATGTAAACTTTCCATTACAAAGCTTTCTACCCAGAGGGGTCCTTTTTTAACTCCAGATGTGTGTCTTGAGTCATTGTAGCAGAGGTGTACATGGTTTGTCCAGTTCAGAATATTAAACGAGGCAATTGTAGCATTATGCAAAGTGACAATTTCATCACCAAACATAAAATATATCATCAGCAGTTGTATCCAAGCTTCTGCTTTAGTTCTTTATTTGTGTGGGGAATAGAGCAAAAGTTAAATAAGTGATATTCATAAAAGAGTCAAGCAGGGTTGAAGCAATGTCAGCATGATCTGTTGTCATGAGAGAATATCTCTAGATGAAATTTCATATGTAACCTGTGTTGTCAAAGTCAGAAAAATTTCCATATGACCTTCTGAGGCACAAAATATGAAATCCTGCCATTGGCCAGCTGTAAGTCAAATAGCCTTCACAAAAGCTCATAGATAAAACTGTCCTCTAGAATAATTTGTGCAGGGTCTTACTGAGAAATACCATTACAGTGAAAAATATCCTGCAAGTGTGCAAGAATAAGTGTGCACATAATTAATCATTACAACCTTTGGATTGTACAATGCTGATTTTTAAGTCATTTGTTATTTGCCACCCTTTTAGTAGGTGATAGAAAAATAAAATGTCAGCTCAGCTAGTTAACAGTAAATTACACTAAAATAATTAACCAGAGAAAATGTCACATAAGTGCATGGTACTGTTGTCTGTTTAAAAGTTTCTTTAGTTTCACTGTCACAGATCAAGTCAAGTGCCCCTGCTGGCCACCTACCAGATTTCTCTGCAGACTGAGCGGAGTCTATAGGCATACTCTTGGGGTTGAGATCTGCTGAACAGCACCTCATCCCAAGAGCTGGAACCTGCTGCAATGGTGACCCTTCAGCCTCGTACTTAAACACACCCTCTCCTTGGACTCCACTCCAAGGGTTGAGCTTTCTAGTTTCTACTTTCTCTCAGGAAACTCATGGTAGTTGTGAAGCAGATAATAAACAAACACACACATTTTGCAATGAGTTTAACATCTGAATGCTCTTATTTAATCAAGTAAAGCACAAGAGAGTACAGATCATTTAGAAAACAATAAGCATCCTAGCTGTAATCCCCCTTGCTAGCTCACCCATCCCTTGGGAGTCTTTGGGGCTCAGAAAAGCAGGCAGGGCCTCAGAGAGGCCCCTACATACTGGGTTGCTGCTCTCTTCTTTTGAGCTATAGACAAAATGTCCACAACCCCTAGATAAATCTGCTCTTCCCTCTTTGCTTTTAGCCCTCTCTGTCAGGTGATACCTTTGCCAGCTTCTCCTCAGCAGCACAAACCCCTGCCAGGTGACTTCATTGCCAAGGCAACGTCTCCCTTGCTAAACCATTTCTGCTCCTTATAAGCCAGTCTGCTGTGCAGAGCTATTACATTTCAATGGTAGAACACTTTAAATCAATGGCTTTCTTTTGTTGTTCTTTTGCCACCAACCTTTGGAATTTCAGCCCAACAAGGAGGCAAACAGACAACAGAGGAGGTAAATGGCTGCACATTCAACATGGAGTTTGCGGCTTGGCACAGATGTGTAGAGTTCATAATCTCACACAGCATCCATCAATTAAGACAGATTCCCAAAGTGTAACAATGACATGTTGTTGTCTCTTTTCTTTTCAGATTCAGATTATTGTCCAGTTATGTAGCTGGAGAATGTTCGCAATTGGTCTCACTCCACATGCTTCACAGCCCAATTTCTTGCATTATAGAATTCTTGCAATGATGCAAAGAAAGGATTGATCTTTCCTTATAAGAAGAATTCCAGAGAGAGAATATAGTCTGATGGTCTAGAATACTTGAAAAACAACTCTATACAAATAAAACTCACCTAGCCATGTCATGTGATAAACATGCTTTATAATCATCAGCAGATTGTAGTTGTAATCCAACAGTGGGATTTTTGGTCCCTCTCCATCCAGTCCCAGTTTTACCTCTGCAGACCTTTAGGTGTCTAACCTTATGCTCCCTGTCCATGATGCTCTTCATTCTCCTCCTGTCCTTTCTCTGCTTCTTCCTTTCCCTTTTCACTGTTTCCATTTCTGTTTGCCCATTTCCTTCTCACCGGAATGATCCCTTCCTTTCCTCCACTTTAATCCTACACGTCACCAAAATAACGTCCAACTAAGTTGTTGTAACATAAATGAAACAATTTAAAAGAGATTTTCAAACTATTGTGATCTGTGCTTGCCATCACCCTATTTGTATGTTGTAACCTTTTCTCCCATGGCTTATATGTGGCATTTGTTTTTGGTCTTCTTAGTTTGTCAACTACTTTGAGCAAAGAACAGCACTTTGCAAATAAAGAGTAAGGAACATTTTTTTCTAGCTAATATTTTAAATGGAAATGGAATTTCCAGAAAAGCAGTAACACACAATTTTCACATAGACATTTTTAGTAAGGATTCCACACTCAGCTGTATTCAAAAACAAAACACTGGCAGGACATTTACATGGATTTCAAACATATTCACCATTAGGACACAATCTGCACAAGCCAGTGGAATCTGTAAGTTCTTTGACCCAAAGAGATTTACTAACAGACCCCTGAGACCCTGTTTAAAAAACAATGCCAGTCCAGATAAAATCCTGTAAAATCACAATTTTATTTGACACAATAAGAAATAAATGAGAGATGAAGGCTCTTTGAAAGTAGGGTGGGAAACAAAGGGAAAAAAATAGCAGAGGTAAGATTAATTAATTAATAGAATTTTTAAATCTTAGAGAGATTTCATTGCTCTATAATTCCAAAAAAATTCTTTTTCCTAATATTTCACAGCCATCGATACTATCTTTTATGTTTTCCTTTATATATTTAAGTGTTGTAAATATTCTTGTGGCCTTTTCATATACTTCTGGATGCTACTTGAAAAGAGGACAACTGTCTTTCAAATCAATTGAAACCTATGACAGCTCTAAAACCCTGCAACTGGTTGTGCTCCATTCCCATTGTACAATACAAACTTATGGACCATTTGGAAAGACTCAGCAAATTCTAATGCTGTCTACACCAAAATTGCCATTTAGAACTTGGATGGAAAATCTATCGCACACCATTACAGAAAGGCACCCTGCTTTGCCTTTCTCATAGTCTACTTCTGAGGCTACTCATGTGAGTAAGGATTACGGGGTAACGCCTAGCATGCTTGGCTATATATTAAGTCATTTAAGAAAATCCAATTTGTATTCCAGGTTGTATGTAAAGCACGTGTACAAGCTAGCAGAGGTAAGGTTGAGTGGTAAAGCTTAACTTCTGGAATTGCCTCACTTTGTAGTATTTTATGTCCCCTTTGTTACGGTCAGATTGTCGCCTGTCCTGTTTAATTATAAGTAAAGATGTAAGGCATCCCTTACTTTTCTGTCCTCTTATCACTCTACCCTTCACAGACCTTCTTTTCCCTCTGGACACCTCCACTTCACTCACTTTCTGCACTCTCCACATACACTCACTACTGTCCACACTTCTGAAATTCTCTTACCACTAACTCAGCTCTTCTTGGACAATATACTCTGCTGCATTCTTTCTCGGTCCCTACTATCTCAGCCCCTCTACTCTTTGCTGCATTTCGAATTCCTGCTCTCTGCTGAGTCCCCTGGCCAGGGCCGGCTCCAGCTTTTTTGGCACCCCAAGCAGCTAAGCGAAAAAAAAAAGCTGCGATTAGCTGCAGCTCTACCGCTCTGCTCCATTCTTCGGCGGCAATTCGGCAGTGGGTCCTTCGCTCCAAGAAGGACTGAGTTGCCGCCGAAGATCCGGATGTGCCGCCCCTTTCTATGGGCCACCAAAAGCACATGCTTGCGTCGCTGGTGACTGGAGCCGGCCCTGCCTCTGGCCTAGCAAACACTGTTGATGGTTGAAAAGACCTGCTGGGGAAAGTGGTTAGGAAATGGACTCTGTGGTGGGCAGGAGTTGGGGACCAGGGAAAGGCATTATAATAAAATCCTAGAGAACGGCCCTGGAGTCTTTTTCTCCTCCTCTCCCTGGATTTGAGAGAAGACGTGCCTGAAGCTGAAGATCATAGGAGAGGTAGCAGGGCGAACAATGGATCTTCTTCTCCCTTTTCTCAGAGGGGAAAAGGACAAGAGAGGTTCAGTACAGCCTCTCTTCTGAGCCTTTTGTTACTTTGCACAGTGAAACACAGAGTCCCTTCTGCTCCCCGGAACAGCTGTGAGCTGTCAGGAGAGGGGAAGCAAAAGGCTGTTCAAGTACCACATGGTTTGTGAGAGAGGTATTTGCTTCCAGAGATTATTCCTTTTGCTACCTTCTGACAACATGTGGCTAGTCAAGGGATGCCACATTCAACCACACAGGTCCCAGGAAAGACTAGATTTGGAAAATGAGGTTTGTTTATAAAAGTGTTAGCCAGTCATGGACAATCCCAGTGTTAACAAACCTAATTTTCGTAGGTTAGAGAGACATAGATAGCATGACCCAAGAACTCATTTGTAGCAGCAACTATGGCAAGGAGCAACAGAAGGTTTCATCTTTTCTCTTCTGGAGGAGGGGAAGATACAAGTGTCCTAATCCTGTTGCTGGGGGGAGTTAAATGCTCCTCAGTGGAACCTGTTTATGCTGTAGCAGTGGTTCCCAAACTTTACTGATTCATGGCCCATCTTCTTTAAAAAATAATGTTTGAAGCATCCAGGGAAAATTGATCTTTTTATGCACATTTATTTTTGGCCTTAACAGAGTTAAGTTAAATATTTCCTAGCTCACTAGTCAAATAAATGCCTAAGGAAAATTAGAACTTGTGCATATAACCAGGCCTGGCTGGAAAACAAGAATTTTCTTTTACAAAAGTTTTTAAGGTTTCTGCATTTTGTTTCTGTTCCAGTGTGGAATGAAACCAAGAGAAAGGGGAAAAAAAGGCTGTCAAGCAATTAAAAAAAATTATGATTAATCGCATGATTAATCACGCTGTTAAACAATAATAGAATACCATTTATTTAAATATTTTTGAATGTTTTCTACATTTTCAAATATATTGATTTCAATTACAACACAGAATGCAAAGTGTACAGTGTTCACTTTATTTTTTATTACAAATATTTGCACTGTAAAAAACAAAAGAAATAGTATTTTTCAATTCACCTCATACAAGTACTGTAGTGCAATATCTTTATCATGAAAGTTGAACTTACAAATGAAGAACAATGTACAAAAAAACTGCATTCAAAAAATAAAACAATGTAACTCTTTAGAGCCTATAAGTCCACTCAGTCCTACTTCTTGTTCAGCCAATTGCTCAGGCAAACAAGTTTGGTTACAATTTGCAGGAAATAATGCTATCTGCTTCTTGTTTACAATGTCACCTGAAAGTGAGAACAGGCATTCGCATGGCCCTGTCATAGCTGGCATTGCAAGATATTTACGTGTCAGATATGCTAAAGATTCATATGTCCCTTCATGCTTCAACCACCATTCCAGAGGACATGCATCCGTGCTGATGACGGGTTCTGCTTGATGATGATCCAAAGCAAAGCAGACCAGTACATGTTCATTTTCATCATCTGAGTCAGATGTCACCAGCAGAGGTTGATTTTCGTTTTTGGTGGTTCAGGTTCTGTAGTTTCCGCATCTGAATGTTGCTCTTTTAAGACTTCTAAAAGCATACTCCACACCTCATCTCTCTCAGATTTTGGACAGTACTTCAGATTCTTTAACCTTGGGTTGAGTGCTGTTCTATTTCTAGAAATCTCATATTGGTACCTTCTTTGCGTTTTGTCAGATCTGCTGTGAAAGTGTTCTTAAAACGAGCAACATGTGCTGGGTCATCATCCGAGACTGATTATAACATGAAATATATGGCAGAATGTGGGTAAAACAGAACAGGAGACATGCAATTCTCCCCCAAGGAGTTCAGTCACAAATTTAATTAATACATTATTTTTTGAATGAGTGCCATCAGCTTGGAAGCCGGTACTCTGGAATGGTGGCCGAAGAATGAAGAGGCATATGAATGTTTAGCATATCTAGCACATAAATACCTTGCAACGCTGGCTACAAAAGTGCCATACGAATGCCTGTTCTCACTTTCAGGTGACATAAATAAGAAGCAGGCAGCAGTATTTCTTGTAAATGTAAACAAACTTGTTTGTCTGAGTTATTGGCTGAACAGGAAGTAGGATTGAGTGGACTTATAGGCTTTAAAGTTTTATAGTGTTTTGTTTTTGAGTGAAGTTATATAACAAAAAAAATCTACATTTGTAAGTTGCACTTTCAGGATAAAAAGATTGCACTTGTATGAGGTGAATTGAAAAATACTATTTCTTTTGTTTATCATTTTTACAATGTAAATATTTGTAATAAAAATAGTATAAAGTGAGCACTGTATATTTTGTATTCTGTGTTGTAATAGAAATCAATCTATTTGAAAATGTAGAAAAACCTCTAAAATATTTAATACATTTCAATTGGCATTCTGTTGTTTAACAGAGAGATTAATTGTGATTAATTTTTTAATTACGATTAATTTTTGAGTTAATTGTGTGAGTTAACTGCGATTAATTGACAGCCTAAGACCTTAGAATAGCCAGTAGCACTCACTGAGGATACAGGAGACTCCTTGGTCTGAAAATAGGAGACCTTTACCTGGACATCAGGCAGCTTCTTCTCAAGGAGGTGTCTTGCTCCTCAGCAGTGCAAGCCCACTCCCAGTCAGGTCCTCTGGATGTTTGGGCAAACCACACAGCTGCTTTCTTTGCTGTGTATAGGCTCAAATTGTGTATAGGCTCTGTAGCCGCAGAGTAAGGCAGCTCTTCTTAGTTCTGTCACCAGACTTTTGTCTGCTGCACATGATCAACAACCCCCACACCCAACTTCCCTGTGCAGACAGAAGGAAATTCCCTGAGTGCCTTCTGCCTTGCAGCACTGCAAGGATTGCAGTGGGAGTTCCTGCTTTGCAGCAGCATTCTGTGTGTGGGGATCCTTGATTTTTGGGCTCCCTTTGGCTGCAGGTTTGCAGGAGAGTGCACTGAACTGTTATTGCTGGTGGTGTTTTGTGCCAGATCTTTCAATTATTATTCTTAAACCTTGATTGTCACCATGAAAGATGCAGACAATTAATCCCCATTAGCCATGATAAATCCAAGAGATGAAAGCTTGTTGCACCCTCAAAACGTCTGTTTGAATAACTTTCATAGAAACCTGCCTGTCATGACTCTCAAGATGCTTTCTAACCTTATTACGTTGAGCTTGGAGATGAAAGACAAGAAAAGTAAAGTAACTAAGTGCTGTAAGAATCCTGAGAATTCCCGAGGCTGTACTTCATAAGTCAGACATCATTTTCCCTTGGGAGGCTCACCAATTGAATGAAATGAGAAAAGAAAGTGCTGTCTTCAGTGGGAAATCTCTTACTTTTGAAATGATCAGTAAAGCAGTTCATCAAGAAAGTGCTGAGTTTTGCACTGCTTTTGTTTTTTCAAGGCAAGCGAATTTTTTTTTTTTCCTTTTTTTGCTTTGCTATCTCCTTGGTAAGTCAATGGACGGGTTCAGTGAAAATTTTAAATGAGGAAGAAGGCAACTTAGAGGCCTTTTCAACCACATCTTCAGAGTTGTTTACTTGATAAATTCTCGAAGGAGGAAGTTGCCTCAGTCTTTAAAGACTTTGGTAAAATGTTTGCTTTTTACTAGTATTTTGTTGGTTAAACAGTGCCATGATTGTCCTTAATTACTTAGCAATATATGTGACATTTTACATCTTCAAAGAACAAGAAACATCCTAAATATTTTTTTAGAAGGTTCATTACTAAATATTTTAATTTGTGCCAAACCAAATGGAAAAAATAGTCTTAGGGATGCAAGAATGAACTGAAAAGCAGGAATCATTGGGGCATGTATGCCTTAAACCCACACATATAAATAAATTAATAATCATTAATTCAGAAGATCATGAGGGAGAACAAAAGCTCCACATTTTAGCATATGATGTTCTGTTATTCCTGATAGAAAGTTTTTTCCATTCACAGAATAATCAATCATCTGTTCTGTGTACACTGAATAGGTAGAGCTTTTCTATTAATAGAATTCTTTTGCTACTGTCAGTGCTATATAAAGACCCACTTAAATACACACAAGAAAGGCTAAGAGAGTCCACAAACCTAAAAGTGCATTACTTCATAGAAGGTATCAATGACAGCACCTCTAGGAATATGATTCTTATGATACATTAATAAAATATTACTAAGGGAAATGTGAATATACTGCTAGAGAGTCTGTCTGTGTGTGGTAGCTATTTATATGTGTTCTCTGGCCGCAGTTCAGCAAAACATGTAAGCCTGTGCTTAATATTAGCCATTGACTTCAATGGAATGTAACATGTACTTATGCATTTTGCCGAATTGGGGCTCCTTTAAGCATCCATATAAACAGCCTGGGGTTAAATATAATAATAATACTTAGAACCTATACAGGACTTTATATCTTCAAAGCACTGTACGATCATTGATAATACAATGGAAGAGGCACAAATAGATGTATTGAAAAAATCTTAAAAGGTGACAGGTGCTATGTTACCTGCATTTATCTCTGACTTCAATGGAATTTTGCCTGGGTGCAGGTTGCAAGATTGGGTCTTGTGTTAATAGCAACCCAGCCACTAAGGAGTCAGCCAAATCCTGATTTAATGTAAGTGAATTGGTTTTAGGTTATCCAGAAGGTTTGGTGACAGAGCCAGGCCTTTAATTGAGCTCTTAAGGAAAATAAAATAAATGACAAGCTGAGATACTAGTGCTGATTACATATTTATGAAAGGGAAAATGGACACAGTTAGCCTGCTAAACCTAGGGTTATGAGTTCAATCCTTGAGGGGGCCATTTAGGGATCTAGGGCAAAAATCTGTCTGGGGATTGGACCTGCTTTGAGCAGGGGGTTGGACTAGGTGACCTCCTGAGGTCCCGTCCAACCCTGATATTCTATGATCATGAATAAGGCACTGTGCTCTTTTAGAAGTAAAGCCATTTGCCCCCTCTGTCTTTGTCTTTCTTTACTCATCTGTAAAACATGTATAACAACGAACAGCTGTGTTGTGAGGATTCACTAATGTTTATAAAGAGCTTTGATACCCTTGGAAGAAAGTTGCTATATGAAAGCCTGACCCAAGTCTATTTAAGTTGATGGGATTTCTTCTCAAGTGCAAGGCATTGTTTTTATTTGCATTTAGTGGCTTGTCTTCATTCATGGACAGAGACAAAACTAGACCCACACTCAGAGATTCATGTACTTATCCATTTCTACACTGAACTTCAATAGGTAGACAGTCACTTGGAAAAAGGAAACTGTCTGCATCATAACCCAGAATTTAAAATATAACAGATACAAACATCTTGCAAGTCAAATATAGCATTTAAAAACTTTGGGTGGAATTTTCAAAAGTACCTTATTGATTTATGATCAAAAAACCATTAATGTTTGTTCCTAAGTCACGTAGGGTCTTTTGATGATCGCACCCTAAATGCCCAGATTTTTGAGTGTTCCTCAATTTGTGGATGCCCAACTTGAGACTTCTTTAATGTTTTAGGGGGAAAATTTTTCATCACTTCTGGAAAATCAGGCTCCTTTAAAGTGTCTCACGTTGGGCACCCAGAATCACTAGTTACTTTTGAAAATGTAGGCCTTAACTGTTTCCATATGTGTGGGTTGAACAGTAGCATGCAAACCCAACTGCTACATCTTGGTGCAATGGGAAATACTATTTGTCCTTGAAGTTAAAAATATATTTAAAATCAGATTATATAAAGACCATTTGTATGAAACCATTTCCTGAATATTAGTCTATAAAGAAGTATATTTCATATTTAATATGAAAATTAGGAGTCCTTGGTCACTAATATGATTATTATTATAGTGTAGATGTTTCACTTTGGGACTTCTATTTTGTTTCTCTGTTTCTAACCCAGGTTCTGTTTCTGTATTTTAAACAGAGAACAGCGAATGGCCACCCGTTCAACCAAATATAACACATTTAAAGGTCAGACAACTACTGCACAATTGTTTCATGACCTAATAAAATTGCAGTGTTTTGGGGTACGTCTACACTACGGGATTATTCCGATTTTGCATAAACCGGTTTTGTAAAACAGATTGTATAAAGTTGAGTGCACGCGGCCACACTAAGCACATTAATTCGATGGTGTGCAGCCATAGTCCGAGGCTAGCGTCGATTTCTGGAGCGTTGCACTGTGGGTAGCTATCCCATAGTTCCCGCAGTCTCCCCCGCCCCTTGGAATTCTGAATCGGGGTTGAGAGCCAGTGCCTCAGGGCAAAAAAATCATTGTCGCGGGTGTTCTGCGTACAGCCTCCCCCTCCCTTCGTGAAACGCAGCAGACATACCCATTTTGCACCTTTTTCCTGGGTGAACTGTGCAAAAGCCATGGCACAGCAACATGGACCTGCCGATCAATACCAACTAGTGACATTGTAAACACCTCGCCGTTCGCTCGTGCAGTCTATGGCTGAACCGGGACCCGCAAAGCCAGGCGGGAGGAGGAGGTCATCTAGACAACGCACGGCGTACGAGAGTTATGAGGACATGTAACACAGAATTATCTCAACCCGGCCCTGCGCTTGGAATCCTGCTGGTAATGGCAGGTTCTAGCCATTGAACGCCGATTTTGGGCCCGGGAAACACAACCAGACTGGTGTGGACCGCCATAAGTTTTGCAGGTGTGGGATGGTCCCATTGGCTGCCCAAAACTTCGCAGCGCAAGGCACGGTTCTGGAACTTGTGTGACTGCTTTCCCCTGCCCTGCAAAGCGCCAATAAATACAAGATAGAAGCAGCCCTCACAGTGGAGAGGTAGTGGCAATAGCCCTATGGGAAGCTGGTGTGGTAATCTCAGCCTCCCAGTCCAGACCTGAACTTAGCGTCTCACAGCCTGGTCCTGTCCCCTAACGGACTTTTGCGTCCAAAAGTCTGCGTGGCTTACCAGAAACTCCCAATCTCGCTACCAGCTGGATTACTTGGCTGCCACCAGGTCAGCGTAGTAATACTTTAGGGGGCCTGCCTCCCCTTTCCTCTCTCTTGGTGTCCCAACCCTCCTGGTTGGACAACCCCAGATTCCCAATTCCCTTGGAGCTAAAAGCAGGGAAATAAACCCCTTCCCTTCCTTCCAGGCTTTGCCTCGCGGCACACCTGTGTGACTCCCAAGAAACCAGCTTTTCTGCTTTCTCAGGACAAGGAGATGCAAAATACCCCGCTGGCTCATGCCACCACCCCATTGCCTCCAAGGAACGAGGCAAAACTGTAAACGCTACCAGAGAACAGAGAGCATACTCCAGTCTCTTTTTCCCCGTAGTTCTGCTCTTTCCCTGGACCCAATAGGAAATAGCCCCAAGCCTGGCTTTTCCCTTTGCCTCCCTAGGAAAAGAACTTCACGAAAGTTTAAAAAGAAAAACTTTAGTAGAAAAAAGAAAGAAAATATAAAACAATCATATTGATTAAGAAAACTCAATCACAGAGGCCTCTGCTTATAAGAAAATATAAAGAAACAGCTGATTTAAGAAATAGCCCAATTAAACCAGGCACAACCAAATTAACATACAGGTAAATACAAACCCCAAAGACCTCATAGCTGAATTACGTTGCGGTTCCTGGGTTACTTATAGATGTTTAGAAAAAGTATTAGGAGAGATGTAGAAGAAGAACTTGGTCCTCAAAGCTAAGAAACAACAAGACATCCGCGAGTATAAAAATTCCCGCCCCTGACTTTAAACAATCCAGTTCTCTGATTGGTCCTCTGGTCAGGTGTTCGGTATACCCTTTTCAGGTAAAAGAAACTGAACCCTTACCTTACCTATCCATTTATGACAGATTGGAGGAATCTGCTTACATCTGGTGCCTCTGAAGACCTCCAGAAGAGAAAACACGACGCATATAGAAAAATTAGGAGAACTTGTCATGCCCCAAGCCCCTCCAGCAGATCAATAAAGCTATGCTGCAGCTTCCTGAAAGGTTGACTCTGGTCAAAACGTGCAGGTCATGTTTGTTAACCCCTTTTAGCAGGTGCAATTCTGGACTCCCTAAGTCTGTGGGAGGTATGCAAGATGGACGCCCATATCCCTATCTTGGCACACCGGAGCACCAAGGGCACCCAGTACCTAAATGCCGCAAGGGGTACTTTTCCATGGTGCTTGCAAGCACTGGTGGATCACAAAGGAACGTTTCACCAAACATCCACGTGGGATGGGCCAGGAAGGTTCATGATGCTCGCTGTCTTTCAGAACAGCACTGCTCTGTTTAAACGGCTGCAGCAAGGGAATTCAGACAGAAAAATACATTGGGGATGTTACGGAGTGGTGTACCCAGCTCTGATAATGGCTATAGTTATTTTTTTTTTTTTTTTTGTTGGGTACTGTTGTGCCTGTCCAGCCTACCCCACCCTTTGATGCCATGGCTCATGAAGCCATACACAGGCAGCCTGGACAGTGGTCAGGAGCTGTTCAACTACAGGCTGAGCAAGTGCAGAATGGTGGTAGAAATGTGCATTTGGCCGTTTAAAGCGCGCTGGTGCACATTACTGACTCACTCAGACCTCAGCCAAACCAATGTCCCCATTGTTATTGCTGCTTGCTGTGTGCTCCACAATCTCTGTGAGAGTAAGGGGGAAACCTTTATGGCAGGGTGGGAGGCGTGAGGACAAATCACCTGGTGCTGATTACGCCGCAGCCAGACACCAGGGGGATTAGAAGAGCACACCAGGAAGAGGTGCACATCAGAGAAGCTTAAAATGAGTTTCATCACATGCCAGGGTACAGTGTGACTACTGTGGTTTGTTTCCCCTTCATGAACCCCCCCCACACTTATTGACATCACTTCTCTGTAAGCAACCCACCCTCCCCTTTCGATTACAGCTTGCTTAAGGAAATAAGTTCACTATCGTTTAAAAAATTCTTATTAAAAGTCATTCCCTGTAAAGCAACCCATGTTACAGCTTGCTTAGAAATAAAGTCATATTCATTAAAAAGTAATTATAAAAAGACAGCAGAGAACTGACGAGGTATCCTGGGTGTGGTTTGGGAGGAGATAGGAGGGAAGAAAAGGCCATTAACCACACTTCAGTGTAATGACAGCTTTTGGTTGGACTGTCCACGGGTGTGGAGTGGGCGGTCGTGCATGAAGCCTTCCCCAACACGTTCTTACACGTCTGGGTGAGGAAGATATGGAACATGGTGAGTGGTGAGGGTGGTTACACAGGGGGCTTGCAGCAAGCACTCTGTGACTCCGCTGCTCTTCCTGAAGATCCGGCCAGACGTCGGAGGATAATCAGTTTGATCACGCAGCAGCTCCAGCGTTGCATCCCGCCACCTGCTGATTCTTCTGCCTACACCTCTGATCTTCCTGCTGCCTCCTCACCTTCATCCTCGGACGTTTCGTCCCTCTCCTTGGTCCCTTCCCTCACGTTCACTGGCATCTTTCCTGTACTTTTCTACCACGTCCTTCCACTCGCATTCAGATGAGCTCTTTCATTGGCGGGTTACTTCCATGATTTCGAGAACATTTCGTGCTCTGCGTCTTCTTTTTTCTCCGCCTTATCTGAGATAGCTTCGGGATGGAGTAGGGGAGACTTCAAAAATGTGCAGCTGCATGAGGGAGGGAAAAAAGGAGAGAAGTATTTAAAAAAAGATACATTTTACAGAACAATGTTATACTCTTTCACAGTGAACAACACTATTTCACCTTACATAGCACATGTGATTTCACTACAAGGTCGCATTTTGCATCTGTTTTTTAATATTGAGTGCCTGCAGGCTCTGGTGTTACAGATCTCACAGACGCAGGTCCGGGCCATCAGAATTCAGCTTGCATGCAGCCATGGTAAATGCCCATTGTCTTTCGCTTCTTCGCCAGCCTTCATATACACAGTGCCCTCTGATGCTTCTTTCCTGTTAACATGCAGCAGCAGAAGCCACCCCCCCTTCCCATTCTCTAGGTATGATTGCTTTACCCCCTCCCCACCGCATGGCTGGTATCATGGAAGATCACTGCTAATCACCCCTCTTACCCCCCACCACCGTGGCTGGTAGCTGGGAAGATTCCTAGCTAGCCAAACGCAAAAAAGCTCAGCGCTATCCTTCTCCCGTTCCCCACTTGGCTACGTTCAAGGAAAGGATTTGTTTTAAGCAACAGCCAAGTAGGGAAAATGGCCCATCTCTGTCCCATTAATTAAATTCCTGAATTTCACCCAGGTTACCTATGAACGATATCACTCTGCTGAGGTAACAGAGCAAGATAAAGAACGGATGTTTCTTGAATGCCAGCAATCACCGGGACCGTACGCAGTATGCTTTGTCATGCAATGATATACCCGATTACTTGCTACATGCATGGCATGGTAAAGTGTCCCTACCATGGTGGATGGAATAAGGCTGCCTTGCCTCAGAAACCTTCCTACAAAGGCTTTTGGAGTACCTCCAGGAGCGCTTCATGGAGATTCCTGGAGGATTTCCGCTCCATCCCCAGACATGTTACAACTTTTTCCAGTAACTTTACTGGCTAAAATAAGCATCAATGCCCTCCCTGCATGGCAAATCAATCATTAAAAAACGACTTGCTTTAAACCATGTTTTAATATTACAAAGGTACACTCACCAGAGGTCGCTTCCATGGCTTCGCTGTCTGGGCTAGTGGCTTGGGAGGCTGGGGAGGGTATTCCGTCTGGGTCACAAAAGCTCCTGGCTGTTGGGGCTTAAACGGAGTGCTGTGGCTGCTGCCTGGGTCGTCCTCCTCTACTCCTCCTCCTCTATCTTCCCTCTCCACAGAATCCTCAGCCATGGTTGAGATTACCACCCCCACCTCGGAATCCACAGACAGGGGTGGGGTCGTGTGGCGCAGCCCCCTAAAATTGCATGCAGCTCAGTGTAGAAAGCGGCATGGTTTTCGGCCCTGACCGTCCGACCTTCCGTTTGCTGCTTTGGTTTTCCTGGTAGGGCTTGTCTGAGCTCTCTTAGCTTTCACTCTGCACTGCACTGAGTCCCTGGTGTGGCCTTTTTCCATCATAGCCTTGGGAAATTTTTCAAATATGATTTTCATTTCGTCTTTTTGAATAGTTCTCACCACCTTAGCACTGAATCCTCTCCGGCCCATATAGCGAAATTTCAGATCCAGTACCTCCCTTCTCTTGCGGTCCATGCTGGAGCTGCTTTTTCGATCTCTCAGGAGACTGCATTGCTACCTGTTGCTGATGAGCTCTGTGTTTCTGGTCATGCCTTTGTCTGACAGAGCTCCCGCTGGCCAAACATCTTATCTCTATTATCGGACTTTTCTGTCAACGACCTGAGTTCGAATGCATGTGAGCCTTCAGATGCGTTCCCAGAGCAGTCACAGTGGTGCACTTTGAAACCGCCCGGGCAATACCGTCATTTGTCTTTGGCCACACTCGTTCGTCTTTTCCGATATGGTAGTTCTGATTTTGCACTAAATCCTCTCCCCATACGGGGAGGAGTACAGAAACCAATTTAAAGAGCGCTTTATATCAATATAAAGGGCCTCGTAGTGTGGACAGGTACAGCGTTAAATCGGTTTAACGCTGCTAAAATTGGTTTAAACGCGTAGTGTAGACCAGGCCTTTCTTTAGATAAAATTTTGTTATGATCTGAGATATAGTATATTGAAGAATAAATTATGCTGAAACCTGCCCTTATTTTACAATTCCTTTTACTGCCTGAGTTAGTGGAACTGCAGCTTTTGCTCACTGAAGGTATAATTCTTCCCCCTTTTCTGCAGCAGTGTAGGACCCAAGACACAACAGAGCTGAAGCAATGCTACTGTGCCAGGGGGGCCAGGAATATTTGTCTGCAGCTCTGTGAGCAATTCATACTTTTCATGAGCCATGAAGCCCAGATGGAAATTAGGAGGGTTTAGAGGGAATTTGAAATCAAGTAACCAAAGACAGTTTTAAAAAATCTTTGCTATTTGTTCAAGACTGTCAGAACCAGGAAGTTCACAAGAGGAATAGCAGGTCTGCTGGACTACAAGGCAGTAAACTGAGCAGTTAAAAAGAATATTGTGTGGCATAAGATGACATTCATTGAATGTTACTTACCTGGTTTTTCAGCTGATCACTCTGTTTCTTAGTTAAAGAGTAGCCAGTTTTGTATTTTAAACACAACTAGATTTAATGTGCTAACGCTCCACATCAACCCTAACATATTAATTAGAGTGGGATTTTGTTTTTTTGAGTTTGTAAAGAATTAATCTGAGATGTTTCAGTTTCAATGCTTGGGAGAGGCATCAGGTTTTTAAAAAGAAAATGATAGCGGATCAGTTTTTTGGTTGGAAAATACTTTTTGACAAAACTAAAACATTCCATGGGAACATTGCTTTCATCAAAACTTTTGATGAAATTAGTATCAGAATAATTCATTTCTATAAGGTCTAAATATTTATTATTGAAACATTTAGACTTTTGTTATCTATAATCATTAAAGTCAAAACATTTTGACTATTGTGTTATGTCACATAATATTACAGTCAAAAAGTTTTGACTACTGTATCTAGGGCTCTTCTTTTTGTAGGTTTAATTATTAAAAATAACCTCCCCCAAATGAAATTAATAGTTATGTAATTTGCCCTTCAAAAACCCATTATTTGGATGTTTTCTTTGAAAAAACTGTTGTGAGTAATGTATATTATATACATTACAGTAGTATGTACTGTTATGGATAATCTCTTTGTAATGTTCCTTAGTGCACTTTAACATAGTGCTTTTTGAAACAGTCCTATCTTGAAGTGCACTTAGGGAACATTTAGTGCACATCAACAGGGTCTACATGGACCAATTGATGCTCAACGTATTAGTGAGCCCTTGAAATCATGTCCCAGTAGTCCGCATTACTCCTCCATATAGAGAAATCTTTAGATATAAGTAGCTATTTCTGGTATTTTCCTGGTGTTTATCAGATTAACTCAGATTTTATTTTTATGAGGGTATTCTATTTTTTAAAACCAAAAATCAGAAGCTCTAAATACATCATAAAAGTCAAATCCATCAATTATATTTAGACTTTATCAAAATGAAACATTTTGACTTTATTGAAGTGAAATGTTTTTTGATTTTCTAAAACCAATTCATTTTTATTCTAATTTGAAAAAATCCCCACAATTTTGGAAAAACCCCTTGAACAGCAATTCTGGGTTCTCACCAGCTTTAACCCCTCCCCTTCCTCACAAAAAATCTAGGATTTAACTCATCCCCGGTATAATTTCCTTGCATTAATTTGATTCACTATAAGTAAAACACATCACATGCAGTCAGCTTAGTTCACACAGATTTGATGGTCATATCCAGTGTAACTAGGGCCTGAATTTTATTAAATCTGTGACTAGAACTGAGAAACACTGTTAAAGCTGTTGGTCTCTTTGCAAAATCTAATGCTATTTAAAACATTTGTGAAGTCAAGAATGGCAAAGTTTTCAATCCGTGATCCTCTCACTGTGGGAAAAAGCTTTTGTGAAGCATGGCCTTCTAAGTCTGAGTCCAACAAGTATTGGCATAATATAATTTATCAGCCAAGGAAAAAAGTCTATTTTCAAGAAGAAAATCATATAGGCCCCAATTTATGAGAGCATTTAAGCACATATTTAACTTTGAGCACATGCTTAAGTCATGTTGATTTCAATGAGACTTACAGAACCTTCTTTTGCAAGAAGTTATGAAGTTAAATGCTGCTTGAAAATAAAGGAGCTTTGGCAAGTGTACCAGAAGACAAGGGAGGCAAACGATTGCTCTGGTTCTGAGCCACAGACATGGTGCTTCTATGAGGAGTTGCGTGTGATTCTTGGCAGCTGCTCCACCACTACCCCAAAATGCTCCATGGATACCTCTCAGGAGCCCTATGTGACCTCGAGCAATAAGGAGGAAGCCTTTGTTGATGAGGAACAGGAGGAGGAGAATGCAAGGTAGGCAAGTGAAGGATCCATTCTCCCCAACAACCAAGAACTGTTTTTAACCTTGGAGCCCATCCCTTCACAGGAACATTTGGCGGCAGAGCATGATGCTGGGGAAGGCACCTCTGGTGAGTACATATTTCCAATCAAACTGTAGGGGTTACATGCTATTATTTTTAATGTTGAATCTGAACAAAAAAGTAGGTGTAGTGGTTATTGGTGGCCACTCCAGCTACGCACAGGGTGCTCTCTGAAAAAAGACTGTTTATGTGCACTGGAATGGCCCTGGAATCCTCCATGGAGATCTCTAGGAAGCATTCATGGAGGTACTCTGCAATCCTTTGCAGAAGGTTTCTGGAAAGGACTGCCTTATTTTGTCCTCCAAGCAGGGCCGGCGCTAGGATTTCTGACGCCCTAGGCGCCGGGACATTTCGCCGCCCCCCGCGCGGGTCTCGCGGCTCTGGCGGAGCTGCCGCAGGCATGCCTGCGGCAGGTCCACCGGAGCTGCGGCTCCCTGACCCCGGAGGCCGCGCCCTGGCTGCGGACCACCGCTCGGTGCTCCCTGACCCCGGGAGTGCCGGCCCCGGGCTCCGGACCGCCGCAGCGGCTCCTGAACCCGGGAGCGCCCGCGCCCCAGGCTGCCGGACCGCCGCGGCGGCTCCCTGACCCAGGGATGCCCTGGGTTGCCGGGCCGCTGCGGCGGCTTCCTGACCGGGCGCCCTGGGCTGCCGCGGCTGCGCGCTGACCCCAGGGGCGCCCTAAGCTGCCGGGCTGCACGGCTGCGCGTGACCCGGGGCCCTAAAGCTGCCGGGCTGCAAGCAGCTGCTGCCGCCGGCAGCTCAGACTACGCAGCGGCCGCTGCAACCATTTAAAAAATTTTGGGGGGGCGCCGCTTTTTGGCGCCCCCAAATCTTGGCGCCCTAGGCAACCGCCTAGTTCGCCTAAATGGTTGCACCGGCCCTGCCTCCAAGGTAGGACACTTCCCTGCATCACTGTAGTATTAACTCTTCTGGCATCATTGCAGCACACAGCATTGCAGCAAAAGGACTAGGTCTGTATCCAGACGCTTGCAGTATCTGCTCCCTTGCTGCTTCTGTTACCCTCAGGAGAGTGATATCGCAGATGGTCACCTAGGGGAAATGGGAGAAGTTTTAAATGCTAGTCCTTAAACTGCAAGCAATTCAACAAGTAATCTGCCCTTGTTTGGTGAATTCTGGGTCACACAACCACGCTTTCCTGAGCATGCTCTGGTTGTGGTTGGAAGGGATCACCACGTATTGCAACCAGCATTTAAAAAAAAAGAGGGGAGGTGTCTCTTTTTGTTTGTCTCTGTTCCACCCCAACCCGATGCATTTTTTGTAACAATCAAACTATTTGCGGGGCTTTATATTAGTGCCTGTCCTCAAGTATCATCCAGATTGCTAGGGGAAAGGAGACTGTGCTGAAGTTGGAACCATGGATCCCAAGGATGTCTTAACAAAAGCTGCAGCAGAAGACCTCTCGTCCAGGCCTCATGATCTTACTCATCATGGCTGTAGCAGCAAACCGATTCTTGCAGTAGTCAACAGTTGTGATTATGTTGTGGCTTGCAGGGGACTGCATTGAGGGGTGTTTTTAAAAAAGTATTAACCTCAGCCCAGAAACAATGTATGCACTGTCAATGCTACCCTTGTGCTTTGTATTCTTTGCATCTGAAACCTTGTCCATCAGTGCATCCTCCACACTGGGACAGAGACTTTCCCAGATTAGAAGGCAGAAAAAGAAGACTTGGGAGGACATGTTCAATGAGTTAATGTGCGCCTCCGAGAGTGACAAGATGGAGCTCGGTGCATGGAGGATTTCACTGTCCAACAGCCTGGATGCTAGAGTCCCTCTACAGCTGGACGCTAGAGTCCCTCTACAGCCTATGCTGAACCTGCTGCCATTGTCACCCAGTTTTACATCCTCTTCTCCCAAACATCCTAGGATGCAGAGGGAAAAAGTCCAGTATTCCTTGCACTCAACACCAGGTGAGGGTGCAAGGACCAGAAGGCACCCATTTCCACACCTTTGATTGTTATTGAAGTGCAATTGTAAACAAGCTTTCCTTGTCTCCCCCCCCCCCCAGTATTATCAGTCCTTTTGCCCCAGGTTATCTTACTTTTCTTTGCTGTCTCTCAGTGTTTGTGAGCATAATAAAACTTAATGGATTGAGGAGAAAAGGCTCTTTATTCTTTCAGCGCATAGTGGTTAGCGAGGTGGAGTTTACAGGGGAGTAAGTGAAATGAAGAGGACAGCTTGGTAAGGAACAACATATATAAGTGTCACATCACTGTGGGTCATTGCTGAAATGAATTTTCAAAGCCTCACAGAGACACAGAGCCCCTCAGTATGCTCTTCTGATTGCCCTAGTGTCCAGCAGCTCAAAATTGGCTGCCAGGTGATCTGCTTCAACCTCCCACCCGGCCGCAAATGCTTCTCCCTTTGTTTCACAGATATTATGGAGCACACAGCAGGCAGCAACAACAATGGGGATTTTGCTTTCACTGAGGTCTAACCTAGTAAGCAAACAATGCCAGACAGCTTTTAAATGTCCAAAGGCATATTCCACCACCATTTTGCACTTGCCCAGCCTATGGTTGAACTGGTCCTTACAGCTGTCCAAGCTGCCTGTGTATGGATTCATGAGCCATGGGAGCAAGCGGTAGGCTGGGCCTCCCAGAATCACAGTTGGCGTTTCAACATCACCAGTGGTTATTTTGCAGTCTGGAAAGAAAGTTCCTGCTTGTAGCTTTCTGAATAGACTGGAGTTCATAAAGATGTGAGCGTCATGCACCTTTCCTGACCATCCCACATTGATGTCAGTCAAATGGTCCTTGTGATCCACCAGTGCTTGCAACACCATTGAGAAGTACCCCTTTCAGTTTACGTACTCTTTGACAAGGTGGTCTGGTGCCAAGATAGGGATATGCATCCCATCTATTACCCCACCGCAGTTAGGGAGCCTCATCGCAGCAAAACCATCCACTATGTCCTGCACATTTTCCAGAGTCACTACCCTTCTTAGCAGAGTTATATTTATTGCCCTGGCAACTTGGATCACAACAGACCCCACAGTAGATTTACCCACTCCAAATTGATTCCTCACTGACCAGTAGCAGTCTGGCATTGCAAGCTTCCACAGAGCTATTGCCACTTGCTTCTCCACTGTCAGAGCAGCTCTCATTTTAGTATTGCTGCGCTTCAGGGCTGGGGAAAGCTCTTCACACAGTTCCTGGAAAGTGACCTTATTCATTTGAAAATTCTGCAGCCACAGCTCATCATCCCATAGCTACATAACTATGTGATCCCACCAGTCAGTGCTTGTTTCCTGGGCCAAGAAGTGACCACCGTGTCAAGGTGATATGTGACTATTGCCAACATCTGGAAATTGCTCCACTCCATGGCTTCCACCAGGGATGCTTGTGTAGCATCACATCATTCCACGTGGGGGCTCCTGCTTCGGCTGAGTAAATATTGCAGGATAAGGCGTGAGGTGTTTGTAATGTTCACAACAACAGTGTACAGCTGAGCAGGGTCTGTGCTTGCTGTGCTTTGGTGTCTGCATGGGTAACCCAGGCTTAGGAAAAAAGTCACGAAAAAGGCTTGGTTTCTTTGCCATTGATTTTAGGGAGGGAGGGAGTAAGTGCATCATGGGAGGCTAGCCATGTTCCCATAAAATGTTTTGGTCCCATGAAGCATTGCAAGCCCAACCCAACGTTCCTCCTCGGCTCCATGCACTGTGGGATAGCTACACACTGTAGTGTTGGGTAGTGTAATGTAATGTAGTATGGACATGCTCTTAGTTTCTGTCCAGGAAGCTTTATTTCTCCAAGCATAATCAAACACAAAAAACATTTCTTACCCTGGGCTACCACTCCTAGAGGATTTCCCCCTCACCTCTCAATGCTTCCTGCAGGAATCTTCCATTCTCTCCCCTCTACCCCTTCAGGTTTTCACAGTCTCCGCTCCTAGAGGATTCTGGCAGCCTCTCCCATGGAGTTTCTTGGAGCTATCTGGCTCTGACTCCTCTTGTCTCTCTCCCTCCAGGTCCAGGTGCCCTCTTTTAAATCAAATTGGGGTCAGCTGACCAGGCACAGGTGCTTTGGCCCTGCTCTTTCTTAAAGGGGTAGTGTCATCCAGCGACTCTTCCTCCTTGTAAATGCTTTTTGAATCAAGTTTCATCCTGCATAAGTATGGAAAAATTCCCAGTCAGAAAAATTTTGCGTGCAAGACATTTACATTGACTAGTAAATTGGCATAGCACTGTGTGTGATGTTTCAGCTGTCCTGACCCACCTCCTTAAAAATGTACATCAGAGTGTTTTAAATCCAGCCAAAGCTCTGCTTCTCTCCCCCCATTCCCCATTTGGAACCTAATTAAGTTAATCGTTCAAGGGAGAGTTGACACATATAGTGATTGGTCACAGAGTTTTTATGGTCATATTTCATATTCTTCTAAAAGGATGGTAACCATGCTGCAGTTTTACTTGGTGAATGTTCTGAATGCAGTGAAAGTGCCTCATTATTCAGTATAAAATGTTTATGCACTGATTGACTGCTGATTAAATCCATTCCGTGTGGAGCACTACAGCTGAATTATAGAGACACTTTCTTTCCCAGCAGAATATTAAAAGAGGAAATATTTCACTGTGGCGCCTACAATTCCTTTCAAGGATATGGTGACTTGAATATTAATATCCCCAGGTTTGCAGATGTTGACACTATATACCATAATGAAACGAAGTTATGTTCCAGTATGGTGTAGTTTTGTTCACATTTTTAATGCTTTTGGGCCATTATGAGTTCAGCACTGAGAGATGCAGGCACCCTGAATGCCTAAGAACTTCTCAGCACAATGTGGGAAACCTGTTTTTAGTGACCAATCTGATGTCATGTTGACTGATGTGTTGCTGTGCTAAAAAAAACCTGACAAATAAATAAACAAGTTTACTGATGAGAGGAGAATCTGTAATTGGGAATTTGACCAAGGTCAACTGGACATTAAGCAAAAAGTCATACGCAGCAAATTGGTTCGGTGATGAATGGTATAATCATCTGCAGAATGCAATCAGGGACTTGAAATGAGTAATTGCTAGAAGTGAGAATGTGCAATGGTTTGTAGAAAGATCATAAGAGATTTAATAACAGCATAGTTGAAAGATATTGGTCAAATTCTGCTCTCAGCTATACCAGTGTAAATCCAGAGTAAGCGACAGCCAGATCCCTGGCTTCCCACTCTATCCATTTGGACCATGGAGAGTTACTGTAACAGGACAGCTGGGAATTCTCTGTTGATGGGGAATCTCTGAGAGGCAGAAAAAGCTGATGTCACTTGCTCTACTCTGTTTCTGAACCCCAGGGTTAGGAGCATCCCTCATAGGTGCGCCTGGAGGAAGAGAGGGGTGGTGGCCAGAAACCCTTTGTTTTGGTGATTCTGGGCCAGCAGAATGACTCCCAGAGAGTCATTCCAACTGGTGCAAATTGGAGCAGACCTGAGAATTTGGATCATTATCTTCAGTGGAGTTACTCCAGATTTATACAGATGTAAGCAGGTGCATATTTGGTTCATTGTGTACAATAGCAAGCCTCAGGTCATCCTGATAAGAGTGAAACAAGATCTAAACATTTAAGATAGACTCAAAGACTCATAGACTCATAGGTCAGAAGGGACCAATATGATCATCTAGTCTGACCTCCTGCACAAGGCAGGCCACAAAACCCTACCCATACACATTTATAATGTGGCAATGTAAATGGCCTGGAGGGGGCACACTGAAAGGAGTTTTTGTCTGCATGAAGTGCGCCTTGATAGAAACTGCTGGAAGAAAGATAAGAGGACTGTGGAGATGCAGGGTCAAACTCTGGCTGAGTTTAGAAGGGGATTTGAGCAGATGATGGAAGACAGCATGATTGAAGGCCGAAGGGAATAAGCTCAGACGAGCAGATGGAAGCAGGAACCAGAAATTCTTGAGGGAGGGGCTGCTGGGTGAGGAAAAGTGAAGGTGGAAGCATGTTGACTAGGAGAACAGGCAAGAGGAAAGACGGCTACACGACGGAGAAATAGACTCAGGAACAGGTTTGCTGGGTTGGAAAATGAAGATGGAGCACAGCAGGGTGGCCTCCTTTTTTGCTGAGGAGAGGAGGGTCGAGGAAGAGGAGGAAAGAGCGAGCGCGGCTAGTCCTGCAAAGGAGGGGAGGTAAGTAATGGGCCGGACACCCCAGTATGAGCCCTTGCGGAGGGCGGAAGTCAACTCGAGAGGGCTTGCGGCCAAGCCCTGGTGGGGGATAGCCGGAGAAAATCACACTGTCGCCAGGAAAAGGGCAAGTCACGTGGAGAACACTTTACTGAGAAGAATAGAACAGGCCTGAAACCTAAGACCTGACGGGGGAGAACAGAAGGGGGTGCTGTCTCCGGGGGCTAAGGTACAGGATGTGGACCCTAAGGTGAAAGATCCTGCGGAAAGCGGAAGAAATCCGTTGATTGTCCTTCATGTTGGAACGAATGATACGGGCTAGTCACTCGCTGGACTGTTTATCAAGGGGATATGTCAGCCTGGGGGAAGAGGCTTCAGGAAATCGAGGCCTCAGTGATCTTCCAGTTGGGATTCCTGCCGGTTCCTAGAGCGGGGCGACAAGGAGCGACAAGATTACTGGATGATTAACAAGATGGCTCAGAGGCAGTGGTGGCTTATAAGGAGGTGTTGGATGTACGGTCATTGGACGCATTTACGGACAGACGATGTTGTCGGGATGACTTCTTTAAGCAAGGAAGGGAATAGACTGTCTAGGATTGGAGGGGCTCGCCGACCTCATTAAGAGAGCTTTAAACTAGGAAGTGGGGGAGATGGTGGGAGATGTTCAGGAGATCTCCCACGCCGGAATTTAACCTGGAAGGGACAGTACGCCAGTGAAGAGGGATTACCCTTGTGGACCGAAGAAATTGACCCCAGGGGAAAAAAGCGGAGTTGAAACGCCTAACGGGTGATGCTGGGATGTAGAAAGTCTGTGCACGATGGGGGAAAGAATGTCTGCATGACGACAAGACGTCAAAAATTAAATGTCTGTACACTATTGCGGAGCCGGGAACAAGAGGAGGCTAGAGGCTACTGGTGAGGAGTGAAACACGGATATTAAGGGATAACAGACCTGGTGGAATATACTCATACTGGAGTTAACAGTATGGAAGGCAGTGCTTGTTTAGAAAAGACAGGAAGAAAGGCAAAGGTGGGCGGAGTAGCCTTGTAACGTCATGATGGGGTGACTGTATGAAATAAGAGTGATGGAAAGATAGACGGAGTCCTGTCTGCCGGACCTAAAATCACGCTGGGAAAAAAGCACTAATGAGCTCTCCCTGATGATAGAGTGCTTGAGGTGTGCTTAACAGACCGCCGGGATTCTGTTTGAGATGGTAGAGACCGTCTTTTAATATCTGTTAATGAAGTAAGACCCTCCCCCCAAACTAAGGGTGAAATTGCGGTAGGGATTTGGAGACTCAACTCCGCGATGATAGTCACGAGACGAGTGGCTTGCAAGTGATCAAATGAGGGGTCAGAGGTTTTTCTGGATGGTGGATAGCGGATGTGATTTCTTTCATGCAAGTAGTTTTGAAGTACGCGTATCGAGGAGGGGAAATGCCAAGTTTAGATTTGGTTTTGGTTGAGTAGTGGAGGCACCTCGTGTAGAAGAAATGGTGGTAGGGGACAACCTTGGGTCGGATGATATGACCTGCATTCATCCAATTAGATGGAAGGATAAACAAACGGAGATCTGGGATTAGGTGTTTTTCGACTTCTCGAGGGCTAATTTAAAGAGTTAAGGAAATTAGTTTAGGGAAGTTGGAAATTGTGAAGGCGGACTTGTGGAAATTTAAATGCCGGAGGAGGCCCTGGATTACTTTAGTCAGCTGCGGAACTGTCGGAAGGCCTGCATACGAGAAAGGGGAAAATCACCATGGCGGGAGTTGAGGCGCAGCTGGATAGCAAGCAATCACGAGAGGGGATTAGGAAAGGCAGAAAGCTTACAGGGAGTGGAAAGAAACGGAATTAGCAAGGGAAGCTACCTTAAGTGAGGTCAGAACGTGTAGAATCAAGTGAGGAAGGCCTAAGCCGCGAGAACTGGACCTTGCGAAGGGGATATCAAAACCAATAGTACAAGGTCACCCACCAATAAATAAAGAAAACAAAGAAGACGAAGTGGGGGCCGCTATAATGAGGATGGAGAGGGGGGGGGGGGTTTTTTTTTTTTAAAGTAAAATAAACCCTTAGGCCCCCCCCCATGGGCCCAATATCTAAATAGTTACTTTGCCTCGGTCCTTTAATAAGACTAGTGAGGAGTTTAGGGACGATGGAGGGATGACCAACGGGAATGCGGATTGGAAAGTTGGATTACCGCATCTGAGGTAGAGGCCCAAACTGAAACAGCTATGGGAAAAATCGGAGGGACGGACAATCTCCACCTCGAGGATATTTAAAGGAACTGGGCGCGTGAAATTGCGAGCCCGTTAGCGCGAATTTTTAAACAATGTACTCGGGGTTGTGCCCGTACGACTGGGAATTGCTAACGTTAGTTCTATTTAGACAGATAAAGTGATCCGGGTTTAAATTATAGGCCTGTTAAGCTTGACGTCTGTCGTGTGTAAGGTCTTGGAAAAAATAAGGGAGAACGGTAGTTAAGGACATTGAGGTCAATGGTAAATTGGGATGAGTTGCAACATGGATTTACTAAAGGTAGAATTCTGCCCAAACCAACCTGATCTCCTTCTGAAGAAGGTGACGGAATTACTTTAGACAAAGGAAACTGCGGTAGATCTAATTTACCTTCGTTTCAGTAAGGGTTTTGGACAAACGGTTTTCCGCATGGGGGAAACGGTTTAGTTAATTGGAAAGAATGGGATGAAATGTGAAAGTTGTTAAGGTGGATACGGAACTGGTTAAAGGGGGATGACTGCAGCGGGTCGTATCAAGGGTATGTCGGCTGGAAGGAGGTTTTACTAGCGGAGTCCCCTTCAAGGATCGGTTTGGACCGATCTTATTCAAACCTATTTATTACTGACCTTGGCACAAAGAGCCGGGAATGTGTTAAAAGTTTTGCTGATGACAACGACGCTGGGGGTATTGCTTCACGGAGAAGGCCGGGAATATCTAATTCAGAAAGATCGGACACCTTGTACACTGGAAAGTAAATAGTAAAATAGGATGAAAATTATAAAGCGGAAAGTGAAGGTCATGCAGCTTAGGGATTTAATAACGAATTTAGATATACGTTTGGGGAACGCATCAGTTGGAAACAACGAGGGAGGAGAAGGACCTGGGTATTGGTGATAGAAGGATGATAGACCGCCAATGTGATATGGCTGTTAAAAAAAGCAAATGCGGTTTTAGGATGCATCCGGCGAGGTATTTCCAGCAAGGAGAAGGAGGTGTTAGTGCCGTTATATACGGCGCTGGTGAGACCCCACCTGGAATATTGTGTGCAGTTCTGGTGTCCCATGTTTAAGAAGGATGAATTCAAACTGGAACAGGTTCAGAGACGGGCTACTAGGATGATCCGAGGAATGGAAAATCTGCCTTATGAAGAGACTCAAAGAGCTTGGCTTGTTTCAGCCTGGCCAAAGAAGCCTGGAGATATGCTTGCTCTATATAATATATTCAGGGGGGATTAACGTTGAGGGAGGAGAGGATTATTTAAGTTTAGCACTAATGGTAGGCACGAGGACGAAAGGGTACAAACTGGGGGTTTAGGGGAAGTTTAGACTTGAAATTAAGCGAGGTCTTTAACCCCCATTAGGGAGTGAAGTTTCTGGAACGGCTTTCCGATGGAAGTATGGGGGCAAAAGACTATCGGGCTTTAAGACGAGCTTATAGGACTAGTATATAAGTGATAATGGGGGGATGTTATGTGGGATAGTTTAATTTGGTGCAATTGATTTGGATTATCGTGCAGATAGTCTGCTCGGATGTCTGTGAGGGGATGTTTGTGGGATGGAACTGAGTTACTGCAGAGAATTCTTCTTGGGTGCTGGCTGGTGAGTCTTGCCCACATGCTCAGGGTTTAGCTGATCGCCATATTCTGGGGTCGGGAAGGAATTTCCTCCAGGGCGGTTGGCAGAGGCCCTGGAGGTTTTTCGCCTTCCTCTGCAGCGTGGGGCATGGGTCGCTTGCTGGTGGATTCCCTGCAGCTTGAGGTCTTCAAATCTCAATTTTGACGATTTCAATAACTCAGTCATGGGTTCGGGGGTTTGTTTTACATGCCACAGCTACCGCATCCGGTCATCCTCAGTGTGTCTCTGCCTGCTACCTCTGTCTCCATCATGCCCTTTCAACTCTGTGCCTGGCGGTTCAAGCCTCACACTGCACAACGGGACACCAAGATGCAAGATTATTTACCTTTTATTTAGGAAAGCTAAGAAATTAAATATGGTGTTATAGGGGATCTGATAAAACAATATATTTCTTAAGTGTTCTTGATAATATCTAACTCTCTAAGAATGTGCTCCCAAGCCATCCTAACCTGAGGAACTGACATGGCCTGTAGATAGATCAGTGGCAGTGACATATTTACAACTGTAGATATTTAGCCAATAGGGATTCTATTGTGTTAACAGCATCTCTTTATCTCCTTTTTTTTGCTCTTTTGTGGGAGGGAGTTGCAGTGATAGAGTGAGTAGTTCACTAATTTTGTGTTCTTCCAGTGATGTTAGGCTGCAGTATGTCTGAGTGTGGACTCCTCTTTCAGGTATTTTCAGTATTCCAGTTAACTAGGACATCACCAATGAGCGTGTGAAAAGCTGCTGACACAGTGTGTGCACAGACAGTGTGATCAAACTTAACTGCACATATTAGGCCAGTTCCTCAGTTCTGGTCGTTCTGAGCAAGGAGCAGACCAGGGTAGGTAGTGATGACAGGTCATGGCAAAGCATCTCCTTGATCCTTGCACTGTGGAATGCTGAGGCAGCTTCAGGGGCCCATTGTATTAACTAGGGATTGCTGAGCACAACAGTGCTCTGCCCAAGTTTCCTATCTCCCTGGGAATGAGGAGGTGGCATAGGAAGCATTCTACTTTCTATTGCCAGGAAAATCCCAATGTAGACAACAGCCTCTGAGATCAGGCACTGTAAAAGTGGCTCAGTCACTTTTGTCCCCTCCTGTCTTGCACTGAGTACAGCTCAGTTTGACTTGAGAGTGTGAGCCACAGACTCCAGTCTGTTGAGATTTTTGGAAATCAAGGGCATGCACAGGGGGAGAGGGGGGCAAACAGGGGCACACCCCCAGTAATTGACAGGGGCACAGAGTTCCTCCAGCCCCAGGGATGTGGTGGGGGCACAGAATGTGCCCCTCCAAAAGGGGTCAGATTTAAATTCCTGTGCACACCCCTGGATAAGCTAAATTCCATACCTTTATTTCAGCATTGAGTAAGTGTGTAGTGTAGCATATGGAGGGCCCTCCAGTGTGTTCTTCTTCCTCTATCTCCTCTTTTTGCTCAACATTTGAACAAATAAATAAATATACAAGGTTTGAGATTCACCATCTAGCAGGTTTCCTAACCAAACCTGAGTTAGCATGATCCAGAGATCATGTGGCTAGTAATTTTTATTAAGATTTATCATTAAGTCTGTGAGCTATAAATATAAGACTATAAGAAAGTATAGAATGCACAATGGAAAACAAATTAGGAAACTGAAATGGCAAGGCTGGGTAAGTAACTTGTAAAGGTGGTTTTGAGACTTTCACGTCGGAAATGGACTACTTGTCCAAATTACTTAATGTGTCTAAAAGGTAAAATGGTGGTAACAAAATATATGCTCTAACTATGGGTCTCTAAATATCTCCTGCACTGGCAGTTCTGTAAAACACTTGCAGACTGCTGAACCAGACTGAACCATCTCTAAATGGAGCATCGGACCTACAGACTTGTTTAAACATTTAGTAAGCTATTGAACTGAAGAAAATTATTGCAAATTTAGTGACAGTCTGTGGACATCTAAATGTGCAAAGACATGCCAATCAAATTTGCAATAAAAGGACAGGTAAACTGGTTTTGAGCAATCCATTTTTCAGTGCTTTGAAATTGGGTAAGTGCCTCTGTCACGTACATCATTCTAACCATGGGGATTCCTCCAGCCTCCTCGCTCTGATTTACTCAGTGCACATACTGTAAGTAGCCTGTCACAGAGCGTTTGTTCTTGAATATAGCCAGAGGCTGTGAGTAAACTGCAGCCAAAAATCAAATTGTGTCATCTAATGAAATGGATACCACTAATTCAGAAGCATCGGTACTGTCAGTTAATCCACTTGGTTACTTCCAGGATAAGAACATCAAGGGATTGAAAATGAATACATTTACTTTTTCCATTGCATTTAGCTACATCATTTGACCTGGTTATTATTTCTCTTCCTAGAATTTCAGTAATCCAATTACAGAACAAGGTGTTTTTTCCTGTGAAATGAGGAAAGCATTTTATGAAATATCATATTCTCATGAACTGCAGGTTGGAAATGGAATCTAATTCGTACAGTCTGCAATAAAATATTCCATCTAATTATCTTACAAATGACAATGTAAAAGTTTAGTTGGAATTACTTTCCATTTGTGAGACAGATGGGTAAATTCTGTTACAACGGATCTTCTAAATTACCGAAAGCCTTACCAAGCTAGCCAGTGTAACTAGTAACTTGACCCACCTAACACCTGAATAAGTGCAGTTTGGTACCTGAAGTTAATTTAAAATATGTTTTTTCATGTGGTTACACCAATTTAGAGTGAAGATTTTCTCAGATGTGCTATTGACTCAGTGATCTTTGTTTCAACCTATCTTTAGGCTAAGCCAGTACTGGGGTGTCAGTGGATGGTGCAGAAACAGCACTATACTGTGGGTTGCATATCTGAAAACATTTTATTTGTTTTGATTTTTTCCAGTTAATCAACCTTAAGCCTGTTTATTTATTTATTGTGGACGAAGAGAAGGCAAGAAGCTCTGCTCCTTTGTTAAGCTGAACAAGTTTTTAGAACAGATTTATAATATGCGAACCTTTGCACATTCATTTTTAAACAAACTAAGGTGCTCAAGGCTTTTTACAACAAGCCAGATCTTTTAGCGTGTAACAATGGACTTTGGGTGTTTGTTTTACTTAATTTATTAGTTTTTTTTTAAAATCTAGCATCAGGTAGCTGCTGCCAACAACTAGAAGTACACCTCTACCCTGCTATAATGTGACCCAATATAACACGAATTTGGATATAATGTGGGAAAGCAGTGCTCTGGGTGGGGCGGGGCTGCGCACTCTGGCAGATCAAAGCAAGTTCAATACAAAGCGGTTTTACCTATAACGCGGTAAGATTTTTTGGCTCCCAAGGACAGTGTTATATAGAAGTAGAGGTGTATATCAATTTTGTAATATAAACTTTTGAGTCTACTTTTCTTGGTTCCCCCTCTGATTCTTTCAGTGTAACACCTCTAAGTTTGATTCTTATCTTAATTACACAAGCATTTCCATTGCACATGGATTTCCATGGAGTTAGTCTGGAATTACAAGCACATAACTGTGATCAGATTGGATCGTCTATACCTCTACTCTGTTGCTGAAACAAACTATGTCTCAGCTAGCTTAGGTTTTGGTGTCATGTCTTTGATACATATTTATTTCCAACATCCTTTGCTGCAGACTGCTGCCTGCCTCATTGTCCTTGATTTTCTTTAGAGGTCAAATTTTCAAGTTGCTTATGCAACTCTGTATATGCAGACCAGAGGCATCCAAATCTTGCACAGGACATTTTTATGCAATGTCGCTTCTGCACACAATCACAGAATGTGAACACGCCCATTTACATTTAATTTGTGTTTGCTTTACTCTCATAAACGGGAGGTTTTTTCACTACTGTACGTTCTTTCATTTGTGGGCACAAGGATTGCACGTGCAAATGAATGAGCTGCAAAGCTTTAAGTATACAAATAGAAATAATGTTCTGAAAATTTGGCCCTACAAATTGCTTTGAATTTGAGTGTTCCAGAGTACCCTAGAACCCAAAAAACAAATATAATCAGAATCTGAATATTTCACTGTTTGCATATATTACTGCTAACAGCTAAATGAGGTTCTCCTTTAACTCAAGTAGTGTAGTACCTGATTTTTTTGAGCCAGAGATCCTGGTTTCTATCTCCAGTGCCATATATGTGGTGTTTATTTGATGGTTATAACAACACATGAATATATGAAGCCATGGATTTGTTACTAGTGATGATCATGTAGTAAAATAACTCCCTCTCCCTGCAGTGCGGTGGGAAGGTTTATGTCCAGAGGTACACAAACTTTTCCAAACCAGCTTTGTCCATCTCCAGTTTCCAACATTAATGTGCTTGGACCATTTACAAACTGCAGATAAAAAGAGATTTCATACTTTTCTGAGAGAACGTTCCATAATTACATCAGTAGCACTGAATTGAAACAGCAGCTCTACGGGATTTAAGGAAAACATATATAAAGATATCTATATCTGTAGATAGATAGATAGACATAGATATAAAAATGTATATATTGCTGTCCATCATTGTAATACCTGAGCACAATGTGTATATGAAGCATTACCCTTCATAGCCTACAAGTGGCTAGGGAGTATGTCTTTAGTTAACTGCCTGTAAGCAACATGAGGGATAAAGCTCACATCCCTTATCCTTCCAACAGAGGCCTCTACTCAGTGAGCTAAAAGAGTGGCTCCTAAGTCAGTCTGGGAAGGGAACTGAGCTGGCGTGACAGATACTGCATTCTGTAAAGGACAATGTTATAGAGTCACATAAGCCTTTTCTTTCCAGAAGCACTCTCGAAACCCATTGCATGTTGGTAGATAGTTTGCTAAAATAGTACTGAAGTTTAGCTGCAGAAAACATGCTTTTAGCAACCAACGTTCTTAGCACTTGCCCCTTATGGTCTGTTTCAAAAGTATGACGCAACGCTTTACCCCATAACACTTATTAGATGTTCATTGGAGTTTTATGGCTAAAATCAGATGCACTTAATACGTATTAGTAATATAGGAATAAATACTTTGCACTTCAAGAACCTTCCATCCCAGGATCTTAGAGTGCTAATAGATAATTTTGCTTATCAGAAACGAAAATATTTTCTCTCATCAACTATACGGCTATATGAAGAAATGACAATGAATATATAAAAAGAGATAGTCTCAGGGTAGGGACACACATAGTAACTGTTCTAGGAGTCTTTTGTATTTGGTAACCCAGAGTAACAGAGACGTTCCTGGATCCCAGGCAACAGATAAAGATTGGGCCAGGAAAAGAAAGCTGTCACTGGAACAGTTGTTAATGTAAGAAATGCATTAATCAAAAATACACTGAATTAAAATACAGCAAAAGGAAGATTATGCAAGAAGATATGAAAGCAAAACATCATCTATATAAACACGAATGTAAAGTTTCCGCAGAATATGTGGTAGTTGAAATTCTGAGAGCATCCTAGGGTACTGTGCACATACTGGCACTTCTATGATTTTAATTTCCATGAACTAAAATAGCATTATCAGACTAGAACATCCATATTCTGCCTATGGGGATCCTCAGCAAACAGCCCTCATTTAGAGTTTAATTCTGTAACATGCTTAGCACTTGCTGCAGTGTATTGAATATCCTACGTTCCCATGTCAGGAGGTGCTCAGCACTTCACAGAACTGAGCCCTAAAACCCCACATAGTAGGCTCTAAGCCTAGACTAGTACTCTTTGTTGGTAGATGCAACATTAATGCCAGCTTTTCTAAACTGAAAAACATGCCCCATCCATTTTGTATTTGATTTCTTTTGGAGATGGAACCCTCATGTTCATTTTATGCATGGCCACTCAATTTGTCTCAGAGCCAGTTTTTGTGCTGGATTGGCACAGAAGTATTTCCTAAACTTCCCCCCTTACTATCACAGCAGCTGCACCTGGCAAGTGGAAACCACCCACAATCTGAAAAGCTCATCAGAACAATACTGTCTGATTCTCTCTTGACAGGTTAATTAATTGCATGACATTCTATTTTGTGTGATTTTTGGATGGTTTTGATACTTTTATTTTAAGTGTGGTTCCTAGCAGAGTTTGAAAAGGCTGATACATTGTCTGCCTGTCTGTCAGCTTAGCTGGTGCTTGATAAAGGAAAAAGAGAGAAAGAGCACAAAGGAGATTCTGCCATTTGAAGTTTTAAACTAGGAACCATCCAAAATAATCCTGTGTGTTATGAAGAAATTTCAGTCTGAAACCGTACAAGAGTAAAATTAATTACATGACAGCTAAATAATAGACTGTATCCCGTTAGCTGCATTAATTATGATCAACTGTATATCTTGTTTGGTAGTGGTAAGAGGATTATGTGTTGGTTCCATTGCTTTAAGGATGTTGATAGTTCCATTGAAACCAAGTGTGTAAGTAGAGGTGGGTGGAGAGAGGTAAGTCATTTTCATGGATGATATTGATATTTTGAAATTTTGGTTTTGTTCTGATTTGTAAATGAAAACCAAAATTTCAAAATTCTCTCTGAACGTGAATTGAGCCTAGTCCTGGGGCTTTCCATCTTGTGGGCTATCATGGTGCTTGTTCCCCAGAAGCCAGACATGGGAGCTGGCAGAGAAACTTTGTTGACATTGAATTGTCTCCATCAAGATTTTGATGAATCAATAAATTCCAATGGAAAAACTATTTGTTGGAATTTCTGTGACCAGCTCTAAATGTATGTCTTTCAAGGTCTGTGAATTGGCTGGTAATGCATGGGAGTCTGAAAATGAGACTAAATTTTTTATGATTAATATTGTTTTGCTATTTTCACTTGAAATTGGGGTACTTCCATAAGAAATCCTAAAGATAAACCTGTTGTATGAGAACAGTGAAGGAACAAAATGGAATATGTTCACATTCAGTGAAACAGTATCAACTTTCCTACATGTTTTTTCATATAGCCAGTGATGGTGAAAGTTTTTGGATTAACAATGCATATTATTTAAAGCCCTCTCAGTGACCATGCAAATCTCTCCACACTACACAATGGAGTTTGAATTGCTCAGATTCCCTTCCCATTCAAGTTTTAGCCTGTTTTCTGTGACTGTCAGGGCACTAATCTGTGCCATTTTTTATGTTAGTTTCATTGATGTGGTCACTTGTCCACTGGGAAAGATTTGAAACACTGATTCATAAAGGATCAACCACAAACTAAGCCTTTGGGCCAGATGAAACTGTTGAACTAGGATACCCCTCCCTGCCCCAGTATCCATTCCCAATCTCTTGAGACACTCAGCTCTCCCATTAAACTGCATTACTAGAGAAATTTAAGAATTAGCTCATGAATAATGGAGTGGGTTAAGTGAATTGACCAGATATTATAATTTTCAAATTGAGACAATTCCAGAGGTTTCATAATGCTCCCCACCTCCTCGTGCCTGAATATTTGTTTATATTTATGGGATGAAGAGGATTTTGTAGTTTTCAGTGCATGCTGAGGCTCTGAAAAGCCATTGCTGAAGAAAATTTTAAAAGACAAAATTCCCTCATTCATTTATGGGGACTGACCCAGACAACCCAGGATGGGTTTGTGTCAGGCAAGCACAACTAAAGAGACTTCTAAATTCTTCACAAATGAAGACGTTCACTGAAATACGTTGTTGACCTGGAAGTATGTGGTTTAGAAGAGCCAAGAATGGCCTGGCTAGACACAGAAGCATTGTCTGCACATGAGCAGTTTGCTATTGTAATCCCCTCACACCTGTAGCACACTGTGTCCACACATGCAATGATGTGCAAACATGCACAGCGCTGTTGTAATTGGTAAGCACTGTAGCATCCACCACCATGGCATTCTGCACCATTGTATTACCAATGTAGACAGCAAGTGCTGGCATAGAAGTTTCAGTTGATCTTTCCAGCACCATTCCATACTGATCAAGAAATGCTTTCAGTAGCATCTCCGGTTGAGTTTCTGTACTTTCATGTCCCGAGAACAAGTCTTTCAGAAGTCACTCAACTATTCAAAATTCCTCACAAACCTCAATCTCATAACACAAACTCTTCCACCAGCATCCACTTTTGAGACTGCTGAGTTCCAGTGCAAGCTTCTGAATCCTTTTGTGCAGCACAGTTCTCTTCTTTGTCTCAAAAAAGCATCCTGTGATCATGCAGCTGTATGAACAAAGCAGATGCTGGAGGGCTTGTATCAGTTTGGGGCAATTAGATCTGTATATGGTTGAACTTCACTCTGAAGAACACTCTCATTTCTGACTGGGTCTCAGAGCATTTGGATTACTATACAGTGTGACAGACCCCGGCCAGTGGGGTACAGGAGTCTGGTAGAGGACAAATATACTGGTCACTGAGTGAGTAGTTTTCTGTTCCCTGAGTGACCAGAGCAGGGGCTGCACTAGAGTAATCAGGAACCTGCTAGAACCAATTAAGGCAGACAGACTGATTAAAACACCTGCAGCCAATCAAGGCAGGCTAATCAAGGCACCTGCGTTTAAAAAGGAGCTCACTCCAGTCAGGGAGGGGGGAGCCAGAGGAGAATGAGTATGTGTGAGGAGCTGGGAGAAAGAGGGCAAGGAACTGAGAGTGAGAGAGTATGCTGCTGGAGGACTAAGGAGTACAAGCGTTATCGGACACCAGGAGGAAGGTCCTGTGGTGAGGATAAAGGTGTTTGGAGGAGGCCATGGGGAAGTAGCCCAGGGAGCTGTAGCTGTCATGCAGCTGTTACAGGAGGCACTATAGACAGGGCCCTGGGCTGGAACCTGGAGTAGAGGGTTCCCCCCCAAACCTCCCAACTCCTGATCAGACACAGGAGAAGTTGACCCAGACTGTGGGGAAGATCACTGAGGTGAGCAAATCTGCCAAATAAGCGCAGTACCCACCAAGGTAGAGGAGGAACTTTGTCACAACAGGTGTTGTGCACTGAGAACAGTAATGTGAGGAAATCCATGGCCTGAAAGTCTGGGATGCAAATGTCCACTCTGGGGCAAGGTGGGAAACCAGCCCTTTCTCTTGAGAGTTCAAGGAAATTTTCTAATCATGGGGCACAGCAATAAATCTTGACCTCACAAGACACCTCAGCCTGTGCTGTTGTGGACCTAGAAGGAATTGGCTGCCCTTGTCATTCTAAAGCTAGGCTGACACCAGGATCAGGGAGCACTTGAATCTTTACCAGGGTCCCTCCCAAGACCAGATTTCCTATCAAAAACTGTACAGCTGGTTCCTGAGCTAGTTCTGGAAGAAAAGGAATCAGTAGATTATGGGACCTTTTATACAAGGTAGGTTGCTTTTTATTGGATGTTTATTAATTTGTGCCTTTTCTGTGTATTTAGGGCTGGAAAATAGGTTTTCTTGATCTGCACACGCACTATAGTTCTTGTGAAACAGAGGTGTTTAGCCTTGTGTGAGGACAGAAATCCCCCTAGCTGCAGATGCTATCACTGTAGCTGATTGGGCAGCGCCTCCCCACCTAGTTTAGTGGCTGGGACGCTTTGACAACTCCTTCAGTGACTCCTGTGACATTTTTACCCTGCAGTAATCAGTCCCCTTGGCCATTCTTCCCCAGGAACACTCACAAAGGTGAAACTACCCCGTTAACCTTGTGCAGAGATTGTCTGAAGCATGTCATGTGACTGTTCTCTGATAGAGGCCATATACAGAAACATTTAAGAAGTCACATACTCAGTAGTGCTGGAAATTGCACAGCTGGATGTGGCCAGATGTAGCTTACATCATAGACCTAGTTTGTAAATTATGTTGTTTAGGTCAGTCCATGTGCTGTGGCTGGACAAAGGCAGCTATCTAGTCGGGATCAAAATTTTCAGCATGCCACACTTTTATACACACAGAAAAGGACATTCACAGTACTAATCTACCTAGCAGTCAACTAAGAAAAGGGGCGGTGATGGCGGTAGAAGCATGGCTCTGTTCATTCCTCCTGTTGTCAGCTAATCTAACTGGGACAGGAATCTAGTGAAATTGTTTATTTTAGCCCTAATCTTCCCAGTCTTCAGGGATCACCTAAAATCTCTCAGCAAGTCACTGCTCTAGTTTGGCAACTAAAATCAGCAGAAATACTGCTGTCTCCACATCCCACACCTTAAATACTTCTCTGCATCCTGCAAGAAGGAACTTTATGATAAACTATGTGTATTGAATATCACCCCCTACTCATTCCAACTCCAGAAAAGAAAAAAAGGTGAATATTTAGTTAAGAGGTGCTATTTTGGTGCTGCTACTTACCATTTTGAAACTGGGCTCAGACCTAGCTATCCTCTGAGACAGAAGAATGTGAAAGTTAAGATTCCTTGGAGAGGAACAGATACAATGGTTGTTATTAAGAAGTATGTTGCTGCAAAGCAATGCAGTGTTCATTAACATTCCTGCTAAATCTTTGTTTTTCCCTTTTCACTATCACTAGTGCAGATCCCATTGGAGGCCAGGGTAGTGAGCTCTTAACCAGACCCTGAAGGGACACAGCACCTTGCAAATCTATTGTTAAAATTGAGAATCAGGGTCTACATCGTCTAGAGATGCAGAACAAAATCAGAAGATAGACTGGAAGATCAGATGAGAGGGAGCGGAAGAGACAGAATTTCAAGGAAGAAAAAAAATCAAGATGCTTCCAAATCACCAGGACAGATACAGAGATGAAGATCCCAAACGCCTGAGGGAACATGTATAGATGGAGAAGGCAGCAAGACTAGGAATTCCATAGGGAAGGCAAGAGATAATTCAGGTTGACCGTGCTATCCATAAGTGCCTCAGCATGTCTCCACTCATACCTCTCACCCTGTATGTAGCAGGAATCCACACCTCCCTCAGTAGCATGTCACAGAACAGCAGCACCACATTTCGAACTACTCTGTTTTATTCCTGTCTTCTTGCAGCCTTAGCTAAGGCACTCTAATCCTGAAGATCTAATCCATGATCTGGAGAACATTAATCTCAAATGGAACTCATTTCCACTCCATGGAGGCCTGCCACTGGACTATCTTTTGTATTTTGATTGCAGTCTGATATTTGTGCCGCAACTTTTGTTGTTGTTGTTAAAGTTGTTTTTTCCCAGCATGTAGCTTTGTCTCAAGATATTATGACACTGGAAGCTGTTATACTGTCAATGATATATGAACAAAAGGAATTGATTCAAAATCATTAAGCACCAAATGAAATATAGAATTCCCCGAGGCATAGTTCACTTTTCCATCACTACCATCAGCCACCATCTTTTATTGGTCTGCCACATGCGTATTTCAGCAAAGACAATGCTCTTAAATTTATGTACAAGTAGATTAGTCCTTATCTAAGTAAAAAGAGGTATGCATAACCAATCTTGAAAATAACATCAACCACCAGTAAATATACCATGCAGACATCAAATCTGACATGGAAACAACAAATTGTGCTTTGTTCAGCCCTCTTCTCACATTACATAATGCTTATTTTGCAGAGTATGTGAAGCAACTCTAATGAGCACAGCATGCCTTATACTGACATCAGTGGCCATATTGTTCTCCAAAGGTTCTCTGGCTGCATGATCAGCAGCAAGATTTTCAGTCATGTCAAGAAACACATTTATTGAACAATTTTATGACTGAGCAATTTGCTACAGACACTACCCCTAAAGAACTGTGCTCCATTTGACCTCAATTTACATTTAAAATAAATGTTTGTGGCCTGCATTATTGTGAGGATAACTTTGAAAATATGAACTGAGCATATTACAATGCAGTGTTGTGTTCCTGAGTCTTCAAACTGCCTGAAATGATAGTTCTCAGAGATGTGAACTGTCCCAGGCATCTTAATGACATGTTAACCCTGCAACATAAAGGTGAATTTAAATGTCAATTCTATATCACTACTGTTCATTTTAGCAAGAAGTGTCCAGCAAATCCAAATGCTTATACCAACCCTAAATTACCTCCCATAGCTCTTCATGTAGGGAACTTAAATATACTTCTTTCCTGCCCCCCAAAGCAAGCAAACAAACAGACAAAAACCTGAAAGGAGCTACTGTGCTGATTCCATTATTCATATCCACATTTAATGTATTAGCTTCAGTTTTCCAAAATAAATAAATAATAAATATATGGGAAATAAAAGGAAACCAGAAAGGGGATGAAGATGTTTATTTCCCCATTGCCAGGTGGCTTAAATAAGATGCAGACACTGTGCTAATCATTGATACTGCTGGGAGAAAATACCTTTCTTAAATAATTTTAATGTTCGTCTTAAATATGCTGAAGTGGGAAGATCATTCTTGTCTGTCTTAGGAGACACATAAAGACTGCACAAATAAATTCGATAGATTTGATACAGCAAGTCATCCCTTGTCTCTCCTGAGAATACCGTCAGGGTAATGTATTGATTCCCTCCAAATGTTTGCAGGCTGTTGCCCAGCAGCAACTTGCTCCTTGGACAAAGAAAGATTCAGCAAGATGATGTCTTGTGCATTACAGCACTGATATCTGTCATTACACTAGTTAGTCCAATCTTGAGTATAAGGATTATTGTCAGACCCTTGGGCAAAATAGTGAAAAAGCCTTAAGTGAAGGGCTAAGCTAAGCCACGTTTTGCAGTGCAGACACCTTGAAATAATGGGAATATATTTGAAATGATACTGTATGGGGCTTCTTGGCTAACACTTGTAATGGTGATAGCATAGAACATAATTTATACAGCAAATATAATGTCTAATTTGAATTTTGAACTTTGGAATATTGAATTGTTTGCCTTTCTCTGTGTAATTACATTACCAATTCAGCACCAGCAAGACTATTTTATCTGAGAAAAGGGTGGGGATTAGTGGATGGTAGCTATATTAGGATTTAAAAGTTGCCTATAATAGATTTTAACCTTCTCTTTAAAGGAAAGTATGAGAACATAAGAATGTAAGAACGGCCATACTGGGTCAGACCAATGGTCCATCTAGCCCAGTATCCTGTCTTCTGACAATGGCCAATGCCAGGTGTTCTGGGATTACTATGAACAGTTGGTCAATCAATGACTGTTATAAAGTAAAAAGGTACATCCAGGGTCTGACCCACCCACCACTGGGCCCTAAGCAAAACCCCCTTGAGTCTGTCCCCAAGGCTCCCTGCCATCCTTCTCCTGGCTGGCTCCCCCATGTGGGCACTCACTTCAGCTCCCTGTACTTGTAGCAGGTCTATGAGACTGTCCCTGAGTTGAGTCCTGTGGGCAGAGCAGAGGGAATGGGCTGCCGGAAGCAGGACAAGGCCAGACATGCCCCCTGGGAGGGAACCCTGATGCCAGAGGTGGTCCCATGGCAGCAGCAAGGAGGAGCACTGGCCATCCCACTGCTCACTCAGATTTGTCCTTGTGGCCCCTCTGTCATGTTGGGGTGGGGAGAGGGAGGATAATTTGAGTGAGTGGCATTGTGGTTGGATGGACAGGGTCCTAGAGCTACTCAGGTTGGGCCCCTGTCATGAACTGGGCACTAGGCGCACACCGTAGGTTGCCTGTGCCTCAATGCATTTCTTATACCTAGAAATCAACATCCATATATCAAATAAAGTTACTTGACAGTTTGTTCTGCCCCAGAGAGGTCACATAAACTTAGTTGCCTATTGTTGCAAAGAATAATTCACTGTCTTCTAAATTTAGCTTTGATCTATGTAATTGTGTAGTGAGTTTGGGAAAGATTCTCACAGAACATGTATGGCAGCTTTAAAACAAAACATCAACAAAATAAAAACAGCTTTCTGGCCTGAAACTGCTCTTTCAGAGCAATTGTTCAAGTACTTCATTAAAGTTGCCAGAAGAATGAATTAGGTCAACAGTTTAGATTTTTATAATGCACTTCCCTTGAAGGATTTTGAGCTGTGCTTGTTGATTCATGGAAGAATTCCAACAGTCATATCTTGTCTGGCCTAGCAAACAAGCTTAAGCTGAAATACTATTTTCATTTTAAAGATCCATCTGTTATTTCATCATAGGAAGACCTAAATCCTCAGCTGAAGAGGAGATACTTTAATTTTATTAGACAATGGATTTGTTTAATTAAGTATTGCATTCCTCTTATGAGCCAGACTCTGTACATTGAAATAAATCTGAGTCTTATAGAGGTGGTGCTAACGCTTCATAAAACATCAGAGAAGGCAAGGTGCTTACCTGCCTTGTGGATGGTGCCTGAGTGGAATGTGTCCAATCTGTGTAAGTAGCAATTTGATAGGTTTACATGAATATCTTGACAAATTTATGTTGTGATGCTTTTGTTGCTTAAAATACAGGTTATTATGTATTTTAAAGACTCCTGATTGAGGTTGCAGGAACAAGCCATCCAGATGTGTAAAAAGAATAGTAAATATGGCAGGCGACCAGCTTGGCTTAAATGCTGATCTTAAATGCAAAAAAGAAGCTTACAAGAAGTGGAAGATTGCACAAATGACCAGGGAGGAGTATAAAAATATTGCTCAGGCATGCAGGAGTGAAATCAGGAAGCCCAAATCACACTTGGAGTTGCAGCTAGCAAGAGATGTTAAGAGTAACAAGAAGAGTTTCTTCAGGTTAGCAACAAAGAGAAAGTCAAGGTAAGTGTGGGCCCCTTTACTGAATGAGGGAGGCAACCTAGTGACAGAGGATGTGGAAAAAGCTAATATACTCAATGCCTTTTTTGCCTCTGTCTTCACGAACAAGGTCAGCTCCCAGACTACTGCACTGGGCAGCACAGCATGGGAAGGAGGTGGCCAGCTCTCTGTGGAGAAAGAAGTGATTCAGGACTACTTATAAAAGCTGGATGAGCACAAGTCCTTTGGGCTGGATGTGCTGCATCCGAAGGTGCTAAAGGAGTTGGCGGATGTGATTGCAGAGCCATTGGCCATTATCTCTGAAAACTCATGGCAATCGGGGGAGGTCACGGATTACTGGAAAAAGGCTACTGTAGTGCCCATTTTTAGAAAAGGGAAGGAGGAGGATCCGAGGAATTAGAGGCCAGTTAGCCTCACCTCAGTCCCTGGAAAAATCATGGAGCAGGTCCTGAAGGAATCAATTCTGAAGCACTTAGAGGAGAGAAAAGTGATCAGGAACAGTCAGCATGGATTCACCAAGGGCAAGTCATGCCTGACTAACCTAATTGCCTTCTATGATGAGATAACTGGCTCTGTGGATAAGGGAAAAGCAGTGGACATGTTATACCTTGACTTTAGCAAAGCTTTTGGTATGGTCTCCCACATTATACTTGCCAGCAAGTTAAAGAAGTATGAGCTGGATGAATGGATTAGAAGGTGGATAGAAAGCTGGCTACATCGTCGGGCTCAACAGGTAGTGACCAATGGCTACATGTCTAGTTGGCCAGCCGGTATCAAACAGTGGAGTGCCCCAAGGTCGATCCTGGGGCCTGATTTTGTTCAATATCTTCATTAATGATTTGGAGGATGGCGAGGACTGCACCCTCAGCAAGTTTGGAGATGCACTGAATCTTGGAGGAGTGGTAGATACTCTGGAGGGTAGGGATAGGATACAGAGTGACTAGACAAAATAGAGGATTGGGCCAAAAGAAATCTGATGAGGTTCATCAGGACAAGAGCAGAACCTGCACTTAGGATGGAAGAATCCTATGCACTGCTACAGACGTAGGACGAATGGTAGGCAGCAGTTCTGCAGAAAAGAGATCTAGGGTTACAGTGGATGAGAAGCTGGATATGAGTCAACAGTGTGCCCTTTGTGCCAAAAAGGCTAATGGCATTTGGGCTGTTTAAGTAGGGCATTGTTAGCAGATCAAGGGATGTAACATTCCCCTCTGTTTGACATTGGTGAGTCCTCATCTGGAGTACTGTGTCCAGTTCGGGCCCCACACATACAGAAGGATGTGGAAAAATTGGAAGAGTCGCAGCGGAGGGCAACAAAAATATAGGGGGCTGGACCACAATGACTTATGAGGAGATGGTTGAGGGAACTGGGATTGTTTAGTCTCCAGAAAAGGGGGATTTGAAGCCGCTTTCACTATCTGAGAGGAGGTTCAAAGAGGATGGATCTGGACTGTTTGAGTGGTAGCAGATGACAGAACAAGGAGTAATGGTCTCAAGTAGCAGTGGGGAGGTTTAGGTTGGATATTAGGAAAAACTTTTACAAGCAGACTGGAGTGTCGTTACCTAGGGAGGTGGTGGAATCTCCTTCCCTAGAGGTTTTTAAGGTCAGGCTTGACAAAGCCCTGTCTGGGATGATTTAGTTGGTGCTGGTCCTGCTTTGAGCAGGGAGTTGGACTAGATGACCTCCTGAGGTCCCTTCCAACCCTGATATTCTATGATTCTATGATCACATCAGTGCTGGTCTGAAGTATTATTCGGAGTGGGGGGCTGGACTTCTGCCTCATTCAGTGCACAGGATCTGCTCTGGGAATAAATTAGGGTTGTGTAGAGGAGACTGTTGTGCATAGGGACTCATGCCTCATTTGTTGCAGAATTTGGAAGCAGTGTAGTAAACGAGTCAGCAGATTTCAGAAGAGAAAGGGTGGGCTCATGATTAAGGCACTAGAATGCTACCCTGGAGAACTGGATTCTATCCCTGCCATGGGTTTCCTATGTGATGCTAAGCAAGTCACTTAAACCAAACTTTTCACAGAAGTACACTAACTGTTTGTGCCTCCTTTTGTGAGTATCTGACTTGAGAACCTTAGTCTGATTTGTAGAAGTGCTGAGGACTCACAGCTGCAAGTGAAGTTAATGAGAGCTTTGCTTTGAACATATAAAGCATTAATAAGAATTCGGAAAAATAGGTTCCTAGCTATCTCAAATTAGGCAGCAAAAATTAGCGGACACTGTTGCCCTTAATATCGCTGTGCCTCAATTCCCAATCTGTAAAATGGGTATAAAACTTTGAGTTCATCTCATATAATAATGGGGATAATACCACGCCCTCACCACATTTATAAAAATAAGTAAATGTTTGTGAAGCACTCAAATACTACAGTGATGAGCACCACAGGAAAAAAAAACATGACCAAATTAATAATTCTGACTTCAGAGCAGGGTTTAAATAGTGTACACTAAATAAGACATGGGGTCACACACTGAACAATGAGGAGAAAACAAAATATTGAATGGCTTTTCATTTAGTGAGCACCATCCCTTCTGTGCATGAATGAGGCAGGGATCTTGTGGAAAATATATGATCATGTAATTAAGGATTTAATCAGAATACATATGCAGAAAAGGGCCAAGTTAAGGTTGTATATGCAGCCTTGATTCCTGCACTTTTTCGCTTTGGATTGCTTCTCTTTGCAACTGTAATTATGTTCTTGTAATGTAGATTTTCTTGTGTGTAATTAAATATAAATTACAAAAGCGTGTGCTGAAATAATACTATTTGATCCCTTGGTATTTGAGAGTGCCAATATTAAAATCCCACTTTCATGCCTCCAGACTAGTCTTTCTAGGCGGGAAAGTATAGTCCAGTCTCCATGTCTATTCAGTCCTTGGTATCTCTGCTAACTGCCCAAAAGTGCCAATTAATGTAAACTGTGGTAAATCTCTGTGATGTGGAGACTAAGAACTAACTGAAGCCATTAGACTACTGTTGGAGGGTGATAACTTCCAGTCAGACTTATGCTTTATTTGATTGAGAAACATATAGGTTGAAGGCTCTATACAAATCCCTTGATTTTGTCTTATCTAAAATGGTGGCCTTTGTATCAATACTTACACTGTGAGTGTCGCAGTGTTGTGTGTGTTTGGGGTGGGGCAGTACTGAGATGCAAATGAGCAACCAACCTCACAAATTCTTGTAATAAAGTCTAAGAAACATTTGGCAACTAATGCCATTGTATTACAATTACATGAGGTTAATAGAGAGAAGGGAGGTTTCCACTGCAGCCAGAGATGGTGCCATTACAATTCTTATCTGATGGAAAATACCCAAGTCCCAAATGTTTTTCTTAACAAAGCCCTATATTTATTTGTCAGATTCTAAACTAGATTTTCAGTCACAGAGCTAGAGAGAAAGAAGATACAAGTGAACTTTAGTAGCTCAAATGAGGCAGATATTGTATGATTCAAATTATGTTTGTAACTTGCATTTTAATGGCCATAACACTTGTGGACTAGGCAGATAGAAATATAATAGCAGGCTTCTTCTCCATAAGTATTTCTCTCTTTGCACCATGTATCGACATGGTTGTGAAAGTTTATGAGAAATAAATATTATGCTGAACATTTGCTCCAGTTTTGAGCCATTGATTCAAATAAAGCATTGCCAAAATCCATCACATGGAGAACAATATTGTGTATAAAATATTATAAGTTGTCAGGTCCCAGAACCTACTAATCAGAAAACAGTGTAGTCTAGGACAAGGACATTAAGCATGCAAAAAAGCTAATAATATGGCATGTGGATTTGGATTGGCTGAGATGGATGGCTATAAGTTGAAAGTTAAACAGTAATTGGCTTTCTTCCTCAGCCCTGTAGTGAATCCTGGGTTCTGTCTGACATACTCTTCCTCAGGAGTAAGAAACCTTTGAGCCTCTAATATCAGAACTTGAAACCCAGAAGCCAGATTGAGAGACAGAGAAGAATGCCTCTCTTTCTCTTTCTCTCTCATCTTCTACTGTCAATGCAGAAACAGCATTCATTGAATTTTTTGTGGTTGTTAGAAATGGTCTGGCTATTTTAGCAGAAATATGTACAGCAGTACGTAATGAATGATAATGGTTTGCTTATCAGTCCGTGTAGCCATGCATACATTTTCTATAATGTGAGATCAAAGTGAACCTTATTACTGCTACCTTTTGAAATAGTGACTGCTAGAGTGGAAATGCTAAGTCTAGCCAAAAAAATAAAACCTAGTGAGTTGCCAGGTTAGCCAGAGCTCAGCCAAACTATAATTAAAATAAGACCTATGCATTTAAATGAATGAAAAGGGAAGCCACTGAAGGCAATGGGAAATGATCAAAAAACAGTTTTTTAATTAGAGGGTCCCTGAGACTTGTGACTAGTCTCTAATTTTATGTTTTAGGTAGGTTGCTACATACTTGGTTCTGAACTGGACTAACAACGTAACTGAAGAAATTCAGGTAATTTCAGTTTGTCTAAATGGGAAACCACTATGAGCATTTGGAAAGCTAATTTCTTTTTAAGAAAGATCTTATTCCCATACAGGAATCAAATACAACAGATGTATCAGGAGGAAGCAAATAAATCTTGCTTCCTCCTGCATGATTCTGAAAGGCCCTGAAGGCAACTGGTGCTATTTTACAGTGTGAAGATGGAAAGAAACTATGCAAAGCATCCTCATTCTCTATGCACCACAGAGCACAACATCTTGGAGATTACTTGGATGCTAGCGCAGAAGAATATTTTGCTGGCAGGTGGGGGAGAGAGAGAGACATGGGGAAAGCATCAGCAGATGTATATTTTCATAGTTCTGCCAGTCAGATCCCTTTCTCATGTAGGTGTATGTAGGGGACAGCAGCTACGGTAGTAACTGCGGAGTGTTCCACTACTACTTTATGGCTTAGGAGGAATGATGTCAGCCCATCTGCCATGTACTCCATCGACTTTTCTAGTGCGCAAGTTGTTCACCCATCACTGAAATGCAAGGTCAAATCCTTTGCCTACATGCACAACTGAGGTAATGTTCAGTAGCACAATAATACACATACACAAAGTTTGTAAAATGCTTTTGGCACCCTTGGAGAGGTGCTATTTACATGCAATTTAAAATGCAACATTATTGGACTCTATTTTTCTGCTGGTATTTACTCCTTAGTTCTCATAAGTCCATGTGCCTTAGATTAATTGGGCCAGTAACTCCTGTGGTATAAACTGGCATCATTCCATTGACTTAACTTACACTGAGGTTCTGGGCCACTGCATTAAACAGGACAAGGACTTAACTGCTTTGGAGGGACTCATTATAGAATTGAAAGTCCCAGTGAGGGAGGGGAAGTTTATAGCCTTCTGCAAATGTTCCTCACCTGGTGTTAAAATAAGGTTGCTTTGCGAGACTGAAACAGATATGGCCAATTGAAGAGCCCGCACTTGACAGAGAGAATTCCCAGTTTCTCATAAAATAGCAGCTGATCAGTGACTGAGTGAATAGCTAGTACTACAGCACCATAAATCCTAGCATGCTATATTACTGTGCACCCTCATCATAGATCTCAACTATAACACCACTAATGGGAAAATGTATCATGTTTTTCATTTAATTTGTGTCTGTGCATAGAATGGTAACAGCAGAAGTTTTACAATTATGTTGGGTGCTAAATTATGTTTATTTCAGAGAGAGAGAGAGAGAGAGAAAACGCTATCAATGATTGCTAAAAGGAAGCCATTATTCACATTATGAAAAATAAAGGTTTGGCAAGAACTCTACAAAGCCTGGTTTGACATTAGTATTGGAGCTGTAACGCAATTTCATCGGCAGGGGGCTTTGGCTTGGCTGGTGGGGGGAAAAAAGTGGAGTGGCACCTTTAAGAGTTCCCCTTCCCTTGGGGGTAGGGAGGGCAGGAAACATTACCTGAGCTGGTTACCAGGCTGGTGGCAGAGGGTGGGACTCACGTAAGCTATTGGCTTCTGCACACCAGATGAGGTGTATAAACAGCTACCCTTGCAACCTGAGCCTCCCTCTATGCCAAAATTTCCCAATCAGAAGGCCTAAAGTTAGGTAGCTAAATTTATATGTGAGCACCTAAACAAAAGGGCCTGATTTTCAGTCAATGTGAGCTGCAAGTGTTTAGACTATTTGAAAATCAGGCAGGTTTTTTTAGGTGCTTAAGTATTGATTTAGGAGTCTAGATCTAGGGTATTCCAATTCTTTCCCAAAGAAAGCATTTGTGTGAGTAAAGCTTTGATTGCTTTAAGCAAATACAAAAAGTGGTGTGACCAGGGCTGGAAAAAAGTAATTTCTAAATTAGTGAATACTTGCAAGAATATTTATTTTTTTGCAACCTTTGCCCAGCTGCCCTGCCTACAAAACTACTGTGTGCATTGAGGGTTCAATTCTGCAAGGGGCAGAATGCTCTTGGAAGGAAGTGCTGAGCATGTGGTGATGAGTGCCCTCCACTCTCACTGAATCAAGGAACACTCAGCACCTTGTAGGAGTGCTGAAGTGTTAGATTATAAATATGCAAATCCTATCTGTGTAAGGCAAGAATATTGGTTGTGTTATCAAGCAAATCTTAAAAGAGTATTTTGTTTAAGAAACTCTTTCCCCACCCCCTAATTTTACTATAAGGCTACTAAGGCTGGTAAGGAAGACTTTTTTTTTTACTTATTTTCATTCTAGACGCATAGTTTTACTGCCAGATTTATGTATCCTTTCAAATAATGTGTAATCTGAATATATTTCTTTGGAAAGAGACTTTTGTTTTCTGTTAAGTCAGCACTGAGCTTGCACTAGAAAATATTAAATGTTGTATTCCAAGGGCTTATTAAATATTCAACACCTGGCTTCTTTTTTTTAGTCAGTGCATCAAAGGTAAATCTTGTAAGGCCTGCAGTCGAACTAAAGTGAACTGAACCTTAAGAACTTCCAGTGAGTCCTCCTGTTAGAAAGCATACATTACACCAGGGGTAGGTAACCCATGGCACTGGTGCCGAAGGCGGCACGTGAGCTGATTTTCAGTGGCACTCACACTGCCCGGGTCTTGCCACTGGTCCAGGGGGGCTCTGCATTTTAATTTAATTTTAAATGAAGCTTCTTAAACATTTTAAAAACCTTATTTACTTTACATACAACATTGGTTAGTTATATATTATAGACTTATAGAAAGACCTTCTAAAAATGTTAAAAAGTGTTACTGGCATGCGGAACCTTAAATCAGAGTGAATAAATGAAGACTTGGCACAGCACTTCTGAAAGGTTGCTGACCCCTGCATTACACAATGGGGGGATTTGGAGGAGGAAGTGATGGGAGACAGCCTCAGAGTAATTTATACTTGGGCAAAATGCAGAATCTTTTCTGGAAGGATACTGAGAAGTTGGCAAAGATTTTACCCAGATTTTAATAAAGTGACTTTGCCCCTGTGGAAGCTCTAAATTTGTGTTCTATTTTTCAGTGTTGACTTAATCAGAATTACATGTTTTATGAGCAGGATAAGTAGCTATATTTTAAATCAGTCTTAAAGGGAAATAATCTTTGGATCGCTATAGGATCTCTCGCTTGAAATTATCATTAACAATAGGATGCATCATTGTGAATCACACATTTATAATAAAAAGTGCTGTTGAGGAGCAATGCATTATCTAAATATGTCAAAGCACTTCTTAAGTGATAACTAAATAAACCACATAACAACTCTGGGAGGCAGGTAAGAGGTAGCAATAACCCACCACTGAAACATAGCACCTATTTAATAGCACAGCAGCACACAACAATTTAGGTCTGGAAACAGTGAATATAGTGTCCAATTGAAACTGTGGGGGACTTGAAGTAAGTACAATATTATTACATGATTTGGATTTAAGCCAGGGCAACACAGTTAAAACCTCCTTTTTATGAACAGTGCAATGAGTATTGCTGAATGAAAATTTTCTATTGAAATTGAACGGAAGATGCCTTCTTGACTAAAGTGAAAGTGTTTGTGAAAAATTAGCATTTAATTAGAAATTTTTCATTTTTTGACCAAAAAAAGAGTTAAAACAAAAAAATTTAAAATATTCCAAAAACTGTTTTGTTTCAGTAGGAACACCCTTCTTTCTCCCTTTTTAAAAACCTTTATCCCTCAGTAGAAAAAAATATGAGTGGTGGTTTTTGTCCCCCCCGCTGAAACAAGAAGGGGGGAAAAGAGCAGAGAGAGAGAATGCTTTTGAACATTTTCCAAAATCCTATTTTGAAAAAAATTGTCAAGCTCCCCCCCAAAAGCCTAGAATCATTTTAAAATTGGAAAAAAAAACCCATAATTTTCTCCTTTTTCATGAATATATTTATCTTTTTTCATCAAATTTAAGCCAAGAGATTTTACATATCCAGGGCCAGATGTAAAAAAATGAAGTCAATGTAGCTATGTTGATTTACCACAAGTGAGCATTTTGTCCTACAAGCAGTCAGGATCCCAGCTGCATAGACCTTCCTGAGACATACTGCCTCCCTAACATCACGATAGAACAATAATTCAGTAATCTCTTAGATTAAAAGTGATGTCTCCACTTTCTGCAGCATGTATGCATTCCTTGATTTTGACCAGCCCAATCTTTGTGTAGTGTTGTGAGCTATGTTAACAATCAAGATCACAACTGAAGTACCACTATCATTTATTTGCAGGCTGGGCTACAGGTTGGTTTGGTGGTCTCATCCATTACAGAAAAATGGACTAGAAACCTATGCTGACTTCATCTGAAATCTGATGCTTACCCATGCAAACAAATGAGTGTTTCATTTTAAAGGCTCATTGACTTCGAATGAAAGCAAATGGAATTAGACAGAGGAGCAACATCACACTTGATAAGTAACTGGAGAGAGATAAGAGTGTGTGAAAATATCCTATATTTTCTAAACCAATTTGTTACACTACAAATGTTGTAAAAAGGTTGACAGACTCCGTTTCAGTATGTAGCCTCAGCTTACATGGTACTCTGTTGAGGAAAAAATGTTAAATGGAAAATGTAAAGGAAGATTTTTCAGTGAGAATATGTACTTTCATGCCATGAACTAATTTTCATTTGCTGTAAAGTGGCTACCAGAAGATTCTGATGATTATTACAATAGCACCTATAAGAGCAACAGGTCCCAACTAGAGCTGAGGCCCCATTGTGCTAGGTGCTGTACAAACACAGAGTAAATGATTCACTTCTCCCAAAAGCTTATAGTTTAATTAAGAAAAGACACAACAAATGGGCATAACAAACAATCAGGAGTGAGGGAGGTGGCAGGGGTACTTAAATCAAGTTCTCCCTTGCCCAGTGACATGGAGAATGATGTGTGTGCATGTGTGCAAAACTTCTGAATTTACACTAATCTAAATGGGGGTTGCAAGGTTATAAACCTGTCACTAGCACTAGAGACATATCACAGCTATGTCCTATCTTTTTTTGCTGTGTGATGCCCACACTGTGGATAGCAGAACAACATACTCAGCCTTTTCTGAAGGTGATTTGAATGCCTCTTCTTGCATTTCCTGCTGTAGGGGCACTGTAGCTTCCTTGTGAAAACTGAAGGTACTATCTGAATGGTTATCCCAGTCTCTGGACAAACACAAGCACATACATATGGTGTGGCATACGTCATAGCCTCATGACCCAAGCCATTTCCCTGGACATCCACTACTTGGTATCTCTGGCATCCAGTGGAATTTCCAAAGGTTTATTAGTGAAAAATAATCTCAGAAGTAAACATGAACTAGAGGTGTTCAGGTTGCTAAAAAACAGGGAGGCTGTGGAAAAAGTCCAAGCTCCTTCGGTATTTTGACAGTGATACTCACACTGGGGCCTTTCACTGTGAACATCATACAAATTATAATAATAAATAGCATGCAATACAGTCTTGCCTGCTACTAAACTTCCTTGTTGTTTGGCATATTTTTTTTACAAAGAATCCTCATTCTTGAGCTGAAGAAAATACTCTTACTGAAACTGGGTATTTTAGTAGGTGCTAATTATTTGCTAATTTGATTACTAGAGGATGCTGATCATTGTTGAAAGCTAATTTGTTCCTTATTTTGTCATGGGGATTCTGTCTCTAAGTTCTTAACAAGATCACTTTGGGCTAGGCTGGAAATAACTTCTTTTCTTGTCTTTTAAGAAAAAAAATTGCCCACCATTGCAGTATATACAACAAGCAGAAATGGAGCACCTAAAATATTGGTGCCCAAATTTTGGAGGCCCATAAAATAGAGCAGAGTAGGATAAAAATTAGGCTAGCCAAGGGCAGAGGTGCAGAACTCCGTGGATCAAGCTTTTGGCCACCATTACAAATTCCAGAGGAGTTGTAGCAGCTGATGAGGTGAGTTCACTTGACGAATGCCCTGTACTTCCAGTCATCCTGGTAGCTGGTGTTACTAGCATCATCACATGAGTAAGGGCAATGGTGCTGGAACAATTTATAGAGTGGGGGTGCTGAGAGCCATTGAACCAAACTATAAACCGTGTATATGGTGGAAACCACTTCAAGCCAGGTGGTGCAGAAGCACCCCTAGTTCCAGCACCTCTGAGTAAGAGGGGGTTGTGTGTGGATGGGGGTTGATTTAACAAGAACAATTGCGCTATAACAGACAGTAAATTTGTAGTTAAGACAAGGACAGGGAACCTGCCTGATAAGAATCAGGAAGGCTGTATAAGATTGCTGTGTCTTAGTTTTTCAATTAAAAGTCAGACTAGTTGATCAGTATCCATGCTGGCTTTTAAGGTAAAGCCTAGTTGTAGATTTTCAGATTCAGAGTGTTTAGTAATTGCATTACTACACCAAACCCTTCAATTTCACTGACTGGGGAAAGGGAGGCAATAATAAATAAGCTGCAAGTCTCTGATATAAAGTAACACAGTGAATCGAATATAATTGTCAGGTCACATCACAAAATTAATCTAGTTTTCTAGAGTAAAATTGATTTTTCCCTTTTACTCGTGCATACAGCATTTTCTCAACAGCAAAAAATATCTTTTTAGATTAGCGAAGAAAGAGCATATAGTTTTGCACCAGTGCAATTTGAAATTAATGATTGATTTATTAAATGCACAAAATTATGTTACAATGATGTTAAGGTCTGGCTTAAACTAATAGAACGGAAAAATTCCAAGTTAAGGTTGCCACTGTCCTTAACTTATCCCATTGTACTTAAATTCGTCACAGTTTCTAATGGTTTGTGATACAATATACTGTTGTCACAGCTTCACTTGTCCGTACTACTGGGACCCAGGACCTTTCCGGTAGACTGGCAACAGGGAACGATTATTCTTCTGCTTTACCAAATATGTAGTGTTTTTCTGTACCTGTTGGATTTCTTTCCACGCTTTATTGGGTGCTCACCTCTTTGTGTTTGAGAGAATTAATTTCAGGTGGTGGATTATTGGATAAACAAATCACACAAGATAGTGTTTGTAAGCAATATTTAAACAGCAATAAAACATTCAGTTTTATTTACTAAAGTAACTCAGAAAAAAAAACATGCCTCAGAAGATTTAAAGGATGTTATGTGAACTTCAAAATTTACTTTTCCTTACCAGGTAAGAAATGAGTATTTATTTCTAGATAGAAAAGTGAAAAGCCAAAAGAGAGAGCATGAAAAATCACTTTAATGAAGTCATTTTGTCATACATCTTTCTGGGCAAATACAGCCACTAATCACAAAGAGCCATATTTTCAAAGGTATTTAAGCAACGAAAGCTGCAGCTAAGTGCCTAGTGAGATTTTCAAATGCACCTGAGAGTTAGTGGTCAAACCTGCTTAGGTACTCTTGAAAATTCCACTAGGAGCCTGTGATAAATGAAGGTGAAGTAGCTTCCTTTTATGGACACCCAGCCAGACAGTAGCTATAAAATCTCTCTCAGTAGATGTTCTCTAATTGCTCTACCTGCACATCCCTCAGCCTGCGCTGCTTCCTACAGCTTCCATTGGCCTGGAGCAGCGAACCACGGCCAGTGGGAGTCATGATTGGTCGAACCTGTGGATGCGGCAGGTAAACAAATCAGCCTGGTCCGTCCCGGCCCGCTAGGGTTCTTACCTTGGCAAGCCGCGTGCCAAAGGTTGCCAATCCCTGAGCTATGCTGTGAGAAGCTTGGGCCAGGTAAGAAAAATCATCAGTATCATACCTAGAAACTACTCATTTAAAACCCCAGATATGTAAGTAGATCAGGAAATGTCTAGGAAGATGTGATTGGGTTTATCCCTTTTGTTTTGTTATGGCTTGTGGATTCCTCTGTGCCTCTATTTTGTTTTGCTTGTAACCTTTAAGTTGGACCTCAAGAAAGCTATTCTTGGTGCTTAGTTCTTGTAGTTGTTCTTTTAAAATCTAGCAATAGCCTGAGTTCCCAGATGTATTTTTTATTAATAAAATTTACCTTTTTCAAGAACAGAATTGGATTTTTGTGTATTAAGAGGTTTGTGCACATGTTTAATTAGCTAGTGGCAACAGCTGTTTTTTTCTTCGTCTTCTTTCTCAGCTTTTCCCCAGAGAGGGGCATGAAAGGGCTTGAGGGTGACAAGAAAGGAATTCCCAACTATGCCTTCCTAGGCTTTCAAAGGGGTTCTGCACTAGGTTGGTGGCAGGGTCTACCTACCCAAGGTCAGAGAAAAGTTGTAACCTTGGGAGTTTATTACAAGGTCAAGTATTAATTTTTAGAATCCTTGCAGGCCCCCACCTTCTGCACTCAAAGTACCAGAGTGGGGATTCAGCCTTGACAGCACCTATCTGCATCTTTATTGAAATTCTGGCCTAATACTTCAGAAACCTACAGGCCTTCTCCAGCTTCAAAAAAATCTGCCCTGCACTGTTTGCTTTGGAGGAAATCCAGACTTTTTTCAAGTGTCTGTACCCAAGACTAACAAACAAATTGCCACCATGGTTTAGGCCCTGATTCAGAAAAGCACTTTCCCTATTGAACGTACTATGAAATCAAGTGCTAATATACCCCTGAAATATTAAAATTAAAAGAAACCCCAACCCATCAAACAATAACCCCATCCACTTTCATCTTACGCGGGAGTTCCATTCTGCGGTTAGCACGTAAAGCAAAAACCACATATAGTCAAAATTACATTGAGTTGAATGGCGAGCGGAAGCACCCATGCTACAGGCACAGTATTAAAATTGTTATTTTTCTTTTTGTTTTTGCCGACCACGTAAAGCTGAAATCATGCATGTTAAATGTGTGTAACATGTGACAGGCCTGTACAACAGGGAAGTCTGCAAAAAATACCTCTTCATTCTGCCCATTGCACTGGACATGGTTACTCATTTATCTCTCCCTGCTTACCTCAAAGTCAGTTTTCGTGGGCTCCCACACAGGGAAGCTTTACTTTTTGCTTAACTATAACGGTGGGAGAGAATCACAGATAGAGAGGCTCCATACATTTAAGTCCTTAACAATCCCTGGTGAGTATTGTGGAATCACAAAAAGATATTTAACAGTATTTTATCTGTTCCTCTGTCTCCAGTAGTTCACTGGTATTTTGATTTCCATTTGAGGCATTTGTCCTGGATTTGATAACAGGATTAGTGGCATATGAGTGTTAAAGCTGGAAGTACTTCTGTAAGAGGAGGTTTGTGTAATGGCTGAAAGAGCATTGTGGATTTTATACTGATGATTATCTATTACTTTGTGCCCTTTGTGATAGCACCAAGATCATTAAAGATCTGCAGTTGTGAATTAAAATGCAATTAAAAATGTGTCTAGTGCAAGAGAGACAAATTTTTATGGTTTTAAGGTATTATAAACTACAGGATTTCCTTGTAGTATACCTATCTACTTCTACATATTGTCTCCATCTCTATAGCACATGGGTGTCTCCAAAGTATTTAAATAGCAGTAATAACAACCTCTTTCTTGTTCTTCCTTTGGAGCCTGTAAGAGAAATATCTTGCTAAGTTTATAAGTTTACTGTTAGTACAGAGTGCGGAGAACTTTGGTGTGATGTGTCGTTAAGCTGGTAGGACGCTGCATTTTGTACCAGTTGGAGCTTTTTCAGGGCATGTAGCTTCTTTTGTAGATAGGATGAGCTGCAATAATCAAGCCTAGAGGTCAAAATGGATGGATCACTATGACTTACTCTGTGTCTGATAGAAGGGAAAAAGTTCAGTCGTTTGGTAAGTCACAGTTGGAAATGTGTGTCTTTTGCTGCTATGGCTATTTGGCATCCACTAACACTGAGGAGATCAAAAGACCCCAAGATACAGGCTGGCAACAGACTGAGGGCAATGCCATTGACAGTGCAGAATATTATAGAAGAGCCAAGTACTCAAAGAGTTTTCCTTTGCCCACCAGCATCATCTCAGTCTTGCCTGAGTTCATCCTTTGCCAGCTGTTCTTCATCCATTAGGATGAAAAGTGGGATTTTAAGAAAAGTGGGATTTCATTCTGGTTACATTTCATGTAAAGGAGATGAATGGCTGAGTGTCAGCCATGCATTGCTGCCCCTTCAGCCTGTGTTGTCTAACCAGCTTTCTCAAGGGTTTCACCTAAAACTGAAAAATACAGAGGAGAAGATTGAGCATGTGGGATGCTGCAGATGAGCAAAGATCATCTGAGTTCAATTTGGGAAGGAGGACCCAAGCTATTCCTCTTTCTCAACCTATTGTGTTTATCTGTGTGTCTGATAATTCTGATGTTTGCTATAGTTTCAACCAATTTGCCTGGTACTGAAGTTACGCTTACTGGTCTGTAATTGCCAGGATCTCCTCTGGAGCCTTTTACAAAAATCGGCATTATATTAGCTATCCTCCAGTCACCTACTACAGAGTCTGATTTAAGTGATATGTTATAGACTACAGGTAGTAGTTCTGCAATTTCATATTTGAGTTCCTTCAGCACGCTTGGGTGATACCATCTCATCATAATGATGGTGATTTATTACTGTTTGATTTATCAGTTTGTTCTGAATATCTCAATCTGGGATGGTTCCTCAGATTAGTCACCTAAAAAGAATGGCTCAGGTTTGGGAATCTCCCTCACACGTCTGCAGTGAAAACTGATGCAAAGAATTTATTTAGCTTCTCTGCAATGGCCTTGTCTTCCTTGAGTGCTCCTTTAGCATCTTGATCATCCAGTGGCCCCACGATTGTTTGGCAGGCTTCCTGGTTCTGATGTACTTAAAAATGTTTTGCTGTCAGTTTTTGTGTCTTTAGGTAGTTGCTCTTCAAATTCTTCTTGGCCGGCCTTATTATACTTTTATTTTTGACTGTCCAGAGTTTATACTCCTTTCTGTTTTCCTCAGTTAGATTTGACTTCAAATATTTTAAAGATGTCTGTTTGTCTCTAAGTGCTTCTTTTACTCTGTTGTTTAGCCCTGGTGACATTTTTTTGTCTCTCTTACTTTTTTTTTTTTTTTTTAAATTTAGGATATGCATTTAGTCTGATCCTCTGTTATGTTGTTTTTAAATATTCTCCGTGCAGTTTGCAGGCATTTAACCTGTGGGAGTGTTCCTTTTAATTTTCATTTAGCTAGTTTCCACATTTCTGCGTAGTTCCTCATTTTGAAGATAAATGCTACTGTCGCAGGTTTCCTTGACATGTTTCTGCCTACAACGATGTTAAATTTAATTATATTACGGTCATTATTATCAAGTGGTTCAGATGTGACTTGTCTTTCCTCAGTCTGGTGTGTGATCCCACTTTTCCCTTGAGGAGTGGCCAAATAGTATACTTTCCCCTGGCTGAAGTCTAAATTATATCTGTCTTTCGTAGTCTTTGTTTATGCTATACCTTTAGGTTTTCTATATTAAGCTTTTAATAAAATATGTATATATGATCTAGCATAATTTTCCTACAGCCACCATTCATTCTCCCCTTGCTGTCCCTCTTTACCCCGCCCTTTTCTCTGTATTTTGGTTCTAAAGATTCCCCCATCTGAGCTTGTCAAGCCCAGTCAGAACTAGAATTTAAATGAGACAGCCAGCTTGAGCAGCTGTTGCTATAAGTTTTGTGAAAATCTCTGTAGAAATCTCCATAACCACAAAATTAGGCATGCTTCAGAATAGATTGTAAACTGATTGTTTTTCTTCTGATCATTATAACCTACTTGTAAAAGACTGATGTCCATCTACTCACTTTCTTTGTTTGAGTGGATAGCAAGCGTAATTTCTTTTTAAAGATAATATTGAGTCCTTGGCATTTGAAATGAATGGAAATATACACTTTTTAAAATGTAACATGCAAATCCCCCACCCCCAAACACACTTAAAGAATGTTAAGGTTACAAAGTCAAACACTCAAAGGTTAGGGATTGTCAGAGTTAAGGCTGCCTGGGCAATTAATTTGCCTTCCTTGTGCATAGGCATTACAATACCATGTTTAATTACGAGATCACATAATTTTGCCACAGAACCATTCCCTCTAACTCCCCTGGCTCTTCAGCTGATCTCAGTCTCTTCTACAGTTCCCATGCCCATGCCCCAAACTCCTTCCCAGTTTCCCCACCATGCGCCCAGTCCCAGTCTACTTGCCTAATCAATCTCAATATCCCCTGCACCCCAGCTTCCAATCCTACTTTCTCCTCTGAGCTTCTTGTTCCAATCTACTCCCTCAGTCCACTTTCCCCTATTGCAGAGGTGGACAAACTTTTTGGCCTGAGGCCACATCGGGGTTGCACAACTGTATGGAGGGCTGGATAGGGAAGACTGTGCCTCCCCAAACAGCCTGGCCCCCGCCCCCTATCCACCCCTCCCACTTCCTGCTTCTACTGCCCCTCTCAGAACCCTCGACTCATCCAACCTCCCCTGCTCCTTGTCCCCTGACCGCCCCCTCCCAGGACCCTAACCCTCTATCCAAACCCCCTGCTCCCTGTCCCGACTGCCCCAACCTCTATCCACACCACCGCCTCCTGACAGCCCCCCCAGGACTCCCACCCCCTATCCAACCACCCTCTGCTCCTCATCCCCTGACTACCCCCTCCCAGGACCCCCAGCCCCTAACTGTCCCCAGGATCCCACACCCTTATCCAACTCCCCCTGCTCCCTGTCCCCTGACTGCCCTCCCAACCCCTATCCACATCCCCGCCCCCTGACTGCCCCCCAGCACCTCTGCCCCATCCAACTGCTCCCTCCTCCCTGACTGCCCTCAAGAACCCCTATTCCCCGACCCAATCCCATTATCAGCAGCAGGAGCTCGCAGGCACGATACCCGGCCAGAGCCAAGTGCACTCCCCACACTGCCCAGTGGGAGCAGTGGCCCAGAGTGCAGCCTGTGTGGCTGCGGGGAAGGGGGGACAGCAGGGAAGGGGCCAAGGACTAGGCTCCCCGGCTGGGAGCTCGGGGGCCAGGCAGGATGGTCCCGCAGGCCGTAGTTTGCTACATCTGCCTTATTGTCTCTACTGCATTCAGGTCAGGGTACTTTCTCCTCCTCATGGCCTGGGAGCCAGAAGAGGAGGATATTGAGAGTACAGGAGAGACAGTGTCTCTGCTATCCATTTCTGGTTCCTGGTGCCACAGTGGTCCACAGCAGCCAGGAGGAGCAACTGTAGGAACAGCCCTGCTCAGGCACTGCAGCCGGAGGCTGGAGCATACTCAGTACAGATGGAATTTATGGAAAATTTAGCTCCCAAATGCTAGCAAATCTTTACTGAGCCTGTGAGAACTGACATTTTTAGAGGCTTATAACTTGGTCAAACTTTGGCAGTTTTTCACAGGAACAGCAAAAGGAACATCCCTGACACCAGGGCAAATCTCTTGGCAATTTCAAGTTTCTGTTCTAAGGAATGGTGGTACTAGAGGTTTTCAATGAAAAGGTTTTGGTAACATGGTTTAAACAACATATTTTCCCATAATCCTACTTTTGGAAATGGCTGAACCTCTTTTGGTGAAACTTTCCAAAAATATTCAACCCAAGGCAGATAATCAGCATGGGACTGAAAATAGAGTCTAACAATGGGAAGTACTGGACAATCAAATCGAGAGAGAGCTATCAGTTCTGTGTATAACAGAGAACACTTTCTCTAATGGATGACCTGCATTGATGAATTGACTGTTTACAGCTAATTTTTTTTGGTACAAGAAATGTTTATAGCACCCCCTCTTCACCCGGTTACCTTCTTTAATGCCAATCTGCTTACAGGTATCGATGGGCAAGTCTGGGTTCTTCTGGATCCCATCATCCACTCAGCAGGGTGTATCATCTCTATTTTTTCTTATGAATTTATGTGGAGGTGCCTCCACCCCCTCACTCCTCCCTGGCAAGGTCACTAGGGCAGCTTGGGAGGAAAATTCTAACCACAGGATAATCCCCACTTACTTGCCAGATAGCTGGAGACTTACAAGAAATAACGCAAACACATACGGTATATTCAACACAATAATAATATGAAACAGGAGACAAATATAACATAACAGGGTAAAACACTATTTTTAGGGTCACTGGTGCCCACGCTGATAATACCGATGACTTTCCCCAGTCACGTGACCTAATGTAGCAAATATAAGATTAGTGTCCCATTGGTATGCATACTTTGTTGCGGCCCTTGATGATCTATGACACCAAATTCTTCTCTGCAGTGGTTTAGCAGTGTGGCTGACTGGGTTCAGTGCAGCCCAAAGGACTCACAAGTAGTAGGAGGTGGTAAGTCCCTCCACAGGTTTAATATGCAGCAGGCTATAAAATCCCCAAACCCTCACTCCCTGGCTTGAGGACACAATTCAGGGATTAGGGGGTCCCCAAAACAGGTTTCGTGATTGACTAAAAGCTGGTGCACTCACAAACTCCATGAATGATTTTCAGGTTCAGAGATGACTCTGGACTCCTCAGTCACTGCAGAGAGGCTGATCTCTGCTGTCAGGGATCCTCTTCAGGCAGGAATCAGGCTGCGTCGGTCCCAGGATTTCCCCTCTCCGCAAAGGGATACAGGGCTCAAGGTGCAGATTACATAACTGTATTAAAATCCACACTGTAGTCTCCTAGCCCTGCATCCAGACACACACAGCAGGCAGTAGCCCTGGACTAGCAGAAAGAGCAGAGCTGACCCCATGTGGTGACTGGTCTCACCTAGGGAGCTGGAGGACTAACTCAGCCTGGCTGGGGAAGTTTCCCAGCAAAACTCTACAAACTGGGAATCATCAGTGGAGAAGGAAAAACCCAGCTGAAGGATCTTCCTGTGAGACCCCTACAGGTCAGTTCTCATGGGGAGCCCTGCATGCAGGCCTGGGACTCACCAGCCACACAGCCAGTCTTGCCATTGCCCTGGCTGGCTCCAGACTGGCTCAGAAATGGCTTCTCACCTTTCCTGAATTCCCTGGGAAGGGCATCTCACTCCCTATTCATTGCTGGGCAGACTCTGAGGCCAGGTCTACACTGCGACTTTAAATCGGTTTAATGGCCGATATACGGATTTAATGCTGTATCCGTTCACACGACGTCGTCATTAATATCGAGTTAACCGCCTCCTTAAATCGATTTCGGAACTCCTCCCAAACGAGAGGAGTAGCGCTAAAT